>NC_056745.1:522197980-522320480 GCF_019279795.1 Protopterus annectens
CTAAAAATGTGTACAAGGAGTCCATTTTGAAAACGGCCCAAAGGTAAACTTAAACCTCCACTGGCCAGATGCATTTTTTATGAATGTGGATTTTCATGCCATTTCAATGACAGAGAAGTTTATTGCTCTTGCTAAGTCTGTTTTCGTTGTGAGACTGTATTGTTTAGCAAATGGTTATCTGTATTTGTGCTATTCAAGTTTAAGCTACTGTACACATGGAGGAGGGAGGTTGCTATTCTACTTTCACTGAGCTGTAAGGTTTATTCGCCTACCCCAAAGTACATTAAACTGCTTAGATTAACTTAAACAACTCTTTGAAACAAGGAATGTGGGGTTCTATTTTCTGAAGGCATGACTTTTATACTAAAGTATATGTGACGGGACAACTGATAAAGCAGGTTTATTAAAGGAAAATTCCACTGTCCTTCACTTGCAGTTTAACTACATTACAAGGTATCTTTTCTTCGTATGCATTTAAATGAAGGAAATGGCTGGAGTGGCTTTCCTGGGGAGTGACCGACCTGTGGGTGTGGCTTATAGGGGTGTTTCATGAGCACAGTATCGGTGGGGTTTAAGGAGCACCGGAGTACTACTTCGCCTAGGGCACCAGTTCAGCTAAGGCCGGCCCTTAGTATTGGTCAGTTTTACATATCTCTGGGCCCTGATAAAGAGGACATCAAGGGCTTTCTGGGGCAACTGTGGCCATTTTGATATATGTATGGGCTTCAATAAAGGAGGACATCCAGGGTTTTCTAGGGTAACTGTGGCTGTTTTGATATATATCTGGGCTCTAATAAAGGAGGAATTCCAGGGTTTTCTAGGGTAACTGTGGCCTTTTTGATATATATCTGGGCTCCAATAAAGGAGGAAATCCAGGGTTTTCTAGGGTAACTGTGGCCTTTTTGATATATATCTGGGCTATAATAAAGGAGGAAATCCAGGGTTTTCTAGGGTAACTGTGGCCTTTTTGATATATGTCTGGGCTCCAATAAAGGAGGAAATCCAGGGTTTTCTAGGGTAACTGTGGCCTTTTTGATATATATCTGGGCTCTAATAAAGGAGGAAATCCAGGGTTTTCTAGGGTAACTGTGGCCTTTTTGATATATGTCTGGGCTCCAATAAAGGAGGAAATCCAAGGTTTTCTAGGGTAACTGTGGCCTTTTTGATATATATCTGGGCTATAATAAAGGAGGAAATCCAGGGTTTTCTAGGGTAACTGTGGCCTTTTTGATATATATCTGGGCTCCAATAAAGGAGGAAATCCAGGTTTTCTAGGGTAACTGTGGCCTTTTTGATATATATCTGGGCTATAATAAAGGAGGAAATCCAGGGTTTTCTAGGGTAACTGTGGCCTTTTTGATATATGTCTGGGCTCCAATAAAGGAGGAAATCCAGGGTTTTCTAGGGTAACTGTGGCCTTTTTGATATATATCTGGGCTCTAATAAAGGAGGAAATCCAGGGTTTTCTAGGGTAACTGTGGCCTTTTTGATATATGTCTGGGCTCCAATAAAGGAGGAAATCCAAGGTTTTCTAGGGTAACTGTGGCCTTTTTGATATATATCTGGGCTATAATAAAGGAGGAAATCCAGGGTTTTCTAGGGTAACTGTGGCCTTTTTGATATATATCTGGGCTCCAATAAAGGAGGAAATCCAGGGTTTTCTAGGGTAACTGTGGCCTTTTTGATATATATCTGGGCTATAATAAAGGAGGAAATCCAGGGTTTTCTAGGGTAACTGTGGCCTTTTTGATATATATCTGGGCTCCAATAAAGGAGGACAGCAAGAGTTTTGCAGGAGGAGCAGGAAGACATAGAAGCCCCTAAATCCATGAAGGAGCTGCAGGGGAAGGTGAAAGTGACAAACAGTAACAAGGTTCTGCTGTGAGGTATGTCCCCAAGGGAACTCTATTAATTTTTTTTGGCAGATTTTAATTTAGTTTTCCACTAGCAGCAATGTAAAGTCTGTCTAAGGCAGATATCCTCTTTCATATGCATTGAAGTTGGTGATTACCAAAACATTTAGGGATCTCTTGAAGTTTTATTATATAAACTGATATCTGTTTTAGACAAGGATTATAAAATATCTAGGCTATAGTGACAGATAGGCTGCCCCCCTTTCTGCTGAGGTTAGAGGGTGAGGATCAGGTTGGATTTGTTAAAGGGTAGCAGTCACAGGAAAATGATAAGAACATCCAGACTCAAACATATCATGTAGCTGGTTTAAGCTGTAATCCTGCACACCAGGAAGACATTTGATAGGGTTTAGAGGATGTCCCTAGAGACATTAGTGAGTAAGATTGTCTTCCCTGAAGTGTTTGTGACCATATTGTTGGATTTGCATGTAATTTCCAGGTGGTTGTGAAAATGGTAGAGCGGGTCTCAGGGGTTTTTGCTTGTCCAGAGGGGTGCAGCATTGTTGATTCTTTTGGGTGGCCTCCTTCACTTTATAGCTGGAGTCTTTGATACTGGCTCAATGCCAAGCATGACACCTTAAAGTGGTAAGAACAGGAGCTAACCAGTACCTATTAACTTTATTTTCCCCAGACTTGTCTAGATCGTCTTCTGAGCCTAATCATTCTTCCTTGTGAATATGACCACTGTTGTACAGGTTTGCTTGATTGCACAGTACTCCATGACCCATTGTAAGACCCAGATGTTGACATTTAATTTTGCTCCATCCCACGATATCATAACTGTATTCCCATTTGTATGAGTTAAGGACACTATGAATGGCCTACAGGTTAAGTGTACCCTAAATGTACAGCTGCCTGGGATTGGAGATGCTACATTATATGAGAATAATGAAGTCTTGCAAATTGAGTAGGTCTTATTCTAAATCTAAACAGAGAGTTCAGGTCATTATGATGGTGGCATAGCAAAGGTGGAAGTCAGACACATGTACATTTACACACACAAAACAAAAAAGCTTGCAGTTGTTGTCACTTGAAGAAATCTGTAAAGCCACTTAAGAGCAAAATGTGAGTGGAAGGCTAGCAAAAATGTCTTTTTAGACAGTCTTATTGGACTGTGACAGTAGGTAAGTTGGTGGGGTGCTATGACAGGAAAACCTGATGCTTTTTTTTTCTTTTCAGTCATTGAGATAGTATTACTCTTCTGTTTTTATTTTTTCCCTCAATTCTTGGTGTTTCTTGTCTGTATTTTGGTATTTTGCACACTGTTGCCCTTCCAAGTTTGACTACATTTGTCGGGGGTGGAGGGAGTCTTCTGTTGTATGTTGTTTTGTTTATATATTTGGCATTATTTGTAAAACTGATGTTCTCTTGCTATTATGGGCTGCTCAGTGCATGCTGTAAAGCAAGTTTCCCCCCAAAAAAGAGAAAGAAATAGTGGTTAGTAGCAGATTACATACACAGCTGATAGTGAGGCTTTCAAATTTGTTTTCGGTAAGTCACTTCAAAATCATTCAGTAAGACTATCTTAATATCAGATTCCGGAAGTTTGCAAATAGAGACGCAGAAGAATATATGCAGCTATCCTCACACAGATGGGAGGTCAAACAAAGATGTGGTATGTCTGGTATTTACCAATCAGTGGAGAAGAGTTAGAATTGTTTATTTAAAACATCTCCCGAACAACAGAAGTTCATTGGAGCACAGTATATGTGACATCATAGATTCAAATCATGTCACTTAACTCAGACAGTTTCTGTTTTCTTCCCTGCAGCTTTCTCAGTAAGCATCCACCGCTCTGCGTTTTGAGAACTAAACTTGGCTTAATACAGTAATTTTTACCACTGTTATTAAATTTGCTTTCTAATATTCAAAGTAAGCTGAGGAAACACATATTCACTTCAGGGTAATTAAATGAAGTTTTCCTTCTACTGTCCTTAATGTACACTTGTTTGCATATTTTTTGTTGTAGAGTCAGTGTTGTCTTTTATAAGCTTGCGTATTGAGTAATTACTTTAATGCAGTCAGGCAGAAATAGTCATTAAAATTTTCATGTAGGACATCTTCTTACATAATATGAATATACATAGCAACCAGACAATACCATTTGTTTTTCATGATGAAAATCTGCTTTAGAGGCTCCTGTTTGTTTATCTGCCATCCATAACAACGTTAACACATTTAAGAAAGAACATTTCCTGCTGAGATAGTAATCTTATGAGAAATGGAAATTCATGAATTCTTCTCTTTTTGCTGATGGCAGTAAAGGTTACAACGGAATGCTGCCACATTTTCTGGTAGCAATGACTCATTTTGACTTTTGTAGTTCCAGCCTAATGTGCTAGAATTCAGTAACTGCTTCTGAGATTTTCAAACACAGTAATATTAAAGTTTCTGTTCAAAACATGTTTTTTTTTTTAACTTCTCTGGTGATTGCTGTCCATGCATGAAACTGGTATTTATCAAGAAGAAAGGCTCTTTTGCAGCTTTAAAACAAGACTGTA
The DNA here is from genome assembly GCF_019279795.1 of Protopterus annectens. Lineage (NCBI taxonomy): Eukaryota > Metazoa > Chordata > Ceratodontiformes > Protopteridae > Protopterus > Protopterus annectens. The sequence goes on from NC_056745.1 coordinate 522,202,395, forward strand.
TTACAAGTACTATACCACAATAAGGAACACTGGATGTTGGAGTACTGAATAGTCAAATTGCTGTTCCATTGGCCTGATGAAGTACTTGTGTAAGAGTGTCAGAAGGAAAATAGAAAGGGATCCAGGATGACTAAACCAGCCAACCTGTGTAATGCTGGGGAAATGGCATTCTTATACAGAATCACTGCATGATCCATTACATAATACAAACATGTCCAAAGTATGTTGCTTCACACTTGGGCTGAGGAACTGGAGATGCACTTGGACTTGAGTGGCACAGAGCTGATCAGTAACATGAGTTGTAGTAGTTAAATATTTTAAATGGATAATCCAATTGCCAACAGTAGGATTGTAGTATTAGCAGTCTACCATTAAGAAAGGAGATGGTGTTGAAGCAATTGTAATCTCCCAAAATGTCTAGAGCAGCTAGAGGAGAGCTGTTATAGAAGTTGCCCTAGATCCACGCATACGTATGAAGGGGTAGCTGAACATTTCAGTCATCAGTGGAGAGTTTGAAAAAAGTCTAGGAGCTTTGCCTGCTCACTGTGTGTTTGTTTATTTGTTTTGACAAGACAGTGCGGAAACAGAATTCTAGTAATACTCCTAAATAGGTTTCTGGAAATTTGTAGTATTCTGGGGAGGAAACAATGAGTGTTTTTTCTTCAGTAGAGTGGTTTTGAGGAGGTTAAGTGTTATGACATTGTAATTACTTAAATGCTGGTGGCTCTAATCGCGTGCATTGTTGTTGTCTTAAAAAGGGATCTGATCACTGACACACTTGGCAGTGAGGAGTGAAGAGATATCTTGCTTTTGACAGGAGCAGTAGCCTGTCATGAGACAGCAATCATTTCCATCAGGGTGATGGAGGGCTTTAGTCAATGACAGTAAGGGAGAGGCTGGAGAAGTCTGCTATTGGTAATCTGCTGATTGGAGGTTGGGACTTTGTACCCTTCCAGGCTGTACTGACTACTGCTGTGGTGTTTGGGAACCGCAGCTGCCACATGGCTGCAGAATGAAAGAATACAGTTTGAAGGTCTGGGCATGGGACTGCTGCTGTTGGCAAATGTCAACAGAAAGCACTTCTAAAAAAGCATGTTCTGCCTGATCTCTTGCTAACAATGGTTTACTGTTAGTGTCTGACAGAATGAGGTATATATGCAGAGGTTGGGGAAGTGGTTGGATCAGAATTCAGCATGAGTTTTCACAGGGCAGTAAGGACTTCTACTACTAGCCGATGTCATAGACATGGAGTAGTGCACTTGTGGAAGACATTAGGGATTCAAGAATCCAGTCCATGGATTTAAGTAACACCAACAGTTAATCCTGAACATGTACTTTCTGATGTCCTGTTGTCTCTGGTTACCTTGATGTTTATAGCTTGTTCATATTTTGTAGACATAAAACTTAGAATAGGTAAACCTATGCAGTTTTGTTATGAAAATTACACATATGTCCATACAGTCTCACTCACATGGTATACACACACACACACACACACACACACACACACACACACACACACACACACACACACACTTTCAAATGAGTACCTACTTTATTGTAGGTCTGATGCCTGTGCTTATGTACAGGTAGATGTTATATACTTTGAACTTCCTCATGCTTTTGATATATTGTCTCACAATACATTAATTTCTAAATTAGCAAGACGTGGTGTTGAGGGCACATTAATGAAACGGATTCAATATTGGTGGTGACAGGTTTTGGCAGTAGAAATTGATATCATCATTCTGATTGCTATCACTTTTGCAGAGGCATTCTCCAGGGTTCAATCTCGGGACCATATTTATTCAAGTTATACTTGTCAGATTTTAGTTTCGTAGACATGATTTTGTTTTTCTTTTTATGCAGATGATATTGCAGTTGGTAAAATAATGTTAATACATCTGATATAAACTGTGCACAATCTAGTCTAGATCACTTAAATCATTGGACTGCGGAAAATAAAATATAAACATTAGTAAAACCAAACATATGAATGTTGTAAATACAGTTGATACTTGTTATAGTATTAAAGGTATTACAACTGAGAAAGTTTCTTTCTTCAAAGATATTGACATGAACAAATGAAATGGCTTGCCTTTTGACCGTACGTTAGCTGTTATTTATTGAGACAGTTTAATATCAGCTAGCCACATAAATAGATATGTAAAGTCCAAGTGCAGTGATGTCCTTCTACATTTATTTGATGCCTTTGTAAGTTACAAGATGGACTGTGCCATCCAAGTCTGGAATTCTACTTGATCTAAACCGACTAAGTTGCTGGATCAGATAAAGAATACCTTTGTTAAGAGAAGACAATGTCTACAGTTTCTGTTATATTCTGAAAAGTTCAGGCATCTAGACTTGTACACATTGAAATATGGGAAGCTTTGGTTGCTGTCGCTTCAGGACTGACATCAGATCATCAGTACTATAAAGTAAGGCAGCCGATTCCATTACATCAGTCTTTCTTGCCATGGAGCCCGAAGCAGAAGCAGTTTGCACGAGTGCTGGTCAGCCGCTACCTCAGTTTTGTATTCCGAATTGAAGCTGAAGTGTTCTAAAGCTAAGTACCCCATTGGAGATCCATTTTTCTTGTACTAACCAATGTCAGAAAAAGTTAACAACTGTCTCACCTGTGGAAAGCAAATACCACACCAAGACTTTCATTCTTACTGCTTCACTTACTTAGGCCCAGACCACGACGTCCCCCGCTTTTGCTTCTGTGCTTTGTTCAACACCAGAACTATACATCGTCGGGCCCTAATTGTAGCTAGATATTTTCGCTTACTGTCCTCAAATTCCGATATGGCTTCAGTAAGCCATCCGACAGCAGATCTTCCGTAAAAACGTAAAGATAAAGACAGAGACAGACCGCACAGGTCCAAATCTACCGACAATGCTCCCGTTAAAATAGTCGTCAGTTCTCCTTTCCTCAGTGAGGTGCTTTTGCACCCCCTGATGCCCACTTCTGTGGATTTACAGGCTGCTACCGAGACCCTTTTGGAGTCCGGTATGCCGCAAAACTCTTCTTCGACTAAGCATCCTGCGGTGGTCTCTACCTTTGATGGGTCCTGAGCCACTGAGCAGGTACCGGCTTCTGAGGAAGTCCTTCGCACTACCAATTCTCGAGACAAAACGATTTCTTTCATCATTACCGTTCTTTCAAAAACTACCGAGTTTCTTAGGCCCAGAAACCAACGACCCAATCTCAGGCACCTACTTCCTTCCCTCAGTCTCAAATGCTTAAAATGGCGGAAGACCTTATCATGCTGATCAGGGGGAGCCAAGCTACCACTTCCAAAAGGAAAAGAGATCTGTCCCCTGTAGTTTTATCTGAACAGGAGTCAGATGACTCTGATGCATCTTGAGTATGAAGACATGCAACCCCTCTCTGCTTATGAGGATTCTGATGCAGAGGATTCCATTCCTTCAGCCTCTCCCCCCAGAGGATTTTTCCGTTGGGGAAACCCTTCACACCTTAAGTGAACATTTCCAGTGGGAAAGTCAGGACTACCCTCAGTCTAAAAAGAGACTCGGGGAATTCTTAGATCTTCCACAGCACAGACCCATGGCCATCCCCCCAGTCCTGGATGTTGTGGAGGATGTTTTCCTGGAATCCAGCTTGACTCCTGACACCCTCCCTCCTGCACCCAGAAAACCAGATAGGTGTTACAGACTCCCTGACTCTCACAAATTTCTTTTTAAAAATCCTACTTCTGACCATGAAGTAATTTCTCAAGGGCCTAAATGAATTAAAGCAACCTCTGCTAAGAATCCCATCCCCTCAGATAGGGATTCCTGAGCACTAGACAGAAGGGATAAAAAAGTATACACCTCAGCAACTCTTGCTATCAGAGCAGTAAATTGTCAGTTCCATATGCTAAAATTTCAGCAACATATCCTGGAACTCCTCAAACAAAAAAATGTCTTCCTTTCCTGCTTGTGCAGAATCTAAGGAGTTACAAGAGTTAATGTATTCTGCAAGTCAAGTAACTAAACACACCTTGCACTGTGGTTTTGACACCCTAGAAGCTTCTTGCAGGGCAGCAGTTACCGGTTCTGTCCTTAGAAGGCATGTATGGCTTAAGGAACAGCCCTTGCCAGACTGTGTTAAATCTAAATTGTTGGATGCCCCCTTGCACAAAGACAATTTATTTGGTACTAAGGCAGAAGAAGTCTTAAAAAAGATGGAAGAAAAAGCAAAATCTGTGCAGACAGTTAAGGATTTCTGACAGGTCCAACCACCCAGGTTCAGCAGTCATTGCCCCTCCAAACACTGGTCCTTTCCTGCTCCCACCAGGTCAGTTCAGCCCAGACCCCGGGGAACCAGACCCCACAGACAGCAGCCACAGAGAATGCAGAGATCTAAGTAGTGGACTACTTCCACTTCAAAACCAGGGAGTTCTAAGCCATCCCCCTTATTATAAGAACTTACAATGACTCTCCTCCCCCAACCTCTCCCTCAGCCCAACTCCACTCACCCCAGGAGGAAAACTCTCCCTTCATGTAAACACCTGGGCCACCATTACCAATGACCGCTGGGTTCTGAACATAGTGTCGCAGGGATACAAATTTTCTTTCCACACCCCTCCAACTCCAAAAGGGTTCCCAGATCTACCTCAAAACCAGTGTACAGTGGTGCAAAAGCAAGTCCTTTCCCTGCTCTCCATGAGGGCAGTAGAGCAGAAAGGCCAAGGTTTCTACTCTAGACTTTTTCTGGTACCCAGGAAAGAGGGCACCTGGTGCCCCATCCTTGATCTCTCCATTCTAAACACCTTCCTGGTGAACCCAAAGTTCAAAATGCTCACCCTACAGAATCTGCTACCCATGCTCTCCAAGGATGCTTGGCTATCCACCCTAGACCTAAAGGAGGCCTACCTCCACATTCCTTTCAGGGAGTCATGCAGGAAATATCTCCATTTCAGAGTAGGATCTCAGCACTTTCAGTATTTTATGCTTCCCTTTGGCTTATCTACTGCTCCCAGAGTTTTCACAAAATGCCTGGCTCCGGCCATTGCCTTTTGGAGGCAAAGGATTTCCAGATTTACCCATACTTAGACTGCCTAATTCAGGAAGACAGCCAGGAAAAGTTGCTCAAGTACCTGGCCTTTGTAAAGTCCCTACTAACTTCCCTAGGGTACACAGTCAATGAAAAGAAATCCAAACAGGTACCCACCCAAAGGATTATATTCCTGGGAGCAAGCCTGGACACAGCATCCCAGATGGCATTCCTTACACCAGAAAAGCAAACCTTCCTGACAGCCTACTTCTCTCAACTAGCCACCAGACCCCAACATTCTGCAAGGAAAATCCTGCAAGCTCTGGAGTTCATGGCATCTTGCATTCTACTCCTTCCATATGCCAGACTGCATATGAGGAAACTTCAGTGGTACCTAAAAAGCCTTTGGTGTCAACACTCTCAAGACCTGGAGACTCTTATACCTATAATACTTTGCCTCAGAAAAGATTTTCTTTGGTGGGCAACAGCATGCTCCCTCAACAAAGGACTACCTTTCTCACCAACCCCCGCCACCCAGACCCTCACCACAGATGCATCAGATTATGCCTGGGGTGCACACCTGGACTGCAGGTGCATACAGAGCCAATGGAGCCCACTGCAAATCCATCTGCACATCAACCAAAAAGAAATTATAGTTGTCCAGCATGCCTTGATAGCTTTCAAGCCCCTTCTCTCCCCAGGGGCTCTCCCGATCAAAACAGACAACACAACTGTGATATGGTTTATCAACAAGCAGGGACGGACTAAGTCCTACCCTCTATGCCGGCTGGCCATGACCCTTTGGCCCACAGCCTCTGCCATGCAACTCCAGCTGTTAGCACAATTCCTACTGGGTTTTCTCAACTCTCTGGTGGACCACTTAAGAAGAAATCTTCTGGACCCACACGAGTGTCAGCTCAACAGAAGAACCTTCGCCCTAATAACTCAGAAATGGGGCACCCCGAAGGTCGACCTCTTTGCCGCCCACACCAACCATCAGCTCAGCAAGTTTTGCACCAGGGAGCATCACTGTAGGGCTTGGAAAGCGGATGCCATGACCTTCCCCTGGGTCAGTCTATCGGCCTATGCCTTTCCTCCACTACCTCTCATCCTCAGGGTACTGCTCAAAATAAAGGAGGAAAAACCAAGGACAATTCTTATAGCTCCAGACTGGCCTCGCCAGCACTGGTACCCCTTGCTGTGAAGCCTGTCCCGTCTGCCACCTTGGCATCTCCCTCAGATTCCAAACCTCCTGATCAAGAGGGAAGGGGAATTCATGCATCCCCAATTGCAGACACTCAGTTTGGCTGCTTGGCTTATTCCCTAACCCCTGATCAATCGGCCAATTTCAGCAAACAGGTTCTAGATGTTGTACGTGAGGCCAGATGCCCTAGCACTAGGAAGTCTTATGCTGACAAATGGAAAAGGTTCTGCACTGGAAGTCAGGCTAAGGGAGCCAATATGGCACAGCCCTCATTCCCTCTCATTCTGGATTACTTAGCTGACTTGCTACACAGTGGACTCTCCTTTTCCTCTATTAAAATTCATGCCTCTGCTGTCTCTGCTCATTTTCCCACTGAGCAGCCCCTTTTCTCACACTCTCTGATCAGACAGTTCCTAAGAAAGACTAGTAACTTGAGGCCACCCAGAAGCGCACCAACCCCAGCCTGGGACCTTAACTTTGTGTTGGAAAATCTCACCCCCCCTCCCCTTCGAACCTGCCTCTTCAACAGAGCTAAAATTTCTCTCCTGGAAGACAGCTTTCCTTCTGCCATCATTTCAGCCAGAAGGGTCTCTAAGCTGCAAGCACTCATGGCTGTGGAACCCTTCATCATCTTCCATGCTGACAGGGTATCCCTCAGGACTAACCCATCCTTCATGCCCAAGGTGGTGTCCAGTGTGGCTGTCAACCAAACCATTCATTTGCCCACCTTTTTTCCTAATCCCCAGAACAAGGGGGAAAGGATTCTTCACTCTCTATGTGTGCACAGACAGCTCAGATTCTATCTAGATAGGAGTAAATCCGTCAGAAAGTCTGATCAATTGCTGGCTAGCTTTGCTGCAGGGGCAGAGGGCAAAGCCATCTCCAAACAAACCATCTCCAAATGAATAGCACACTGTGCCCATTTCTGCTACAAACAACGTGGAAAACCTCCCCCCAAGGGGGTCAGGACTCACTCCACCAGAGCAGCCTCCACCTCTGCAGTTTTCCTCAGAGGAGTCCCCACCAGGGACATCCTGGAGGCTGCCACCTGGACATCTGTTCACACCTTCACCAAACATTACCACCTGCCTATCTTCTCCAAATCCAGGGCAGGGATTGCCTCTGCAGTCTTGCAGGGCATCCTAGCCAGCCCCTAGTTTCCTTGACTGTCTCCACCCTTTTCCTCAGCTTTGGGAATCAAACCAAATGTGATAACTTCTATAACTTATATAACATAGTACAGTTGTGTACACTTATCATAAATGTATATGTTCGAGTGTATTCACTGTTGCAGTCCTGATTTCCCTCCATCCCCCTCTTCTTTCTTCTCTTTCCTTACATGGGACATATTGGTATTTGCTTTCTGCTGGTAGGTTCTTCCACCAGAACCTGGCTCCCACTTGGGGGCTCCTGACTGGTTAGGGCAAGAAAAACTGATGTAATGGCGTTGGCTGCCTTACTTTATACTACTGATGACCTGACGTCAGTCCTGAAGTGACAGCAACTGACACAGAAATACTAAGCCTTTGGTATTTGGGCCGGCCGAGGGCCACCCTGGCAGAGATAACCTAAATGTGATGACTGCAACAATGAATACACTTGAGCATCTACATTTATGGTAAGTGCACACAACTGTACTTTTTCCCAATTGATGGAGGGATAGTTGAAGTCACCCAGTATGAGTGTGTTGGGTTGGACTCTAATAGTTTTCAGGATACTTAGGAATGTGGAGTGAGAGTCTTGGGACATGGTTGGCGACCTATAGCAGGCTATGACCTGAATCGCCATTTTACCCACTGTTAGTTGTACCTGAAGTATCTCCAATGCGTTATGCTGGGGTACTACTCTGGAGGTGTGCATATCATTTATGAATATGGAGACGCCACCACTTTTGGAGCTTCAGTCCATTTTCTGGGGCTGAAAGGTGTGGAATGAGTTATGGTCTGGTAGCACAGGGGTGCTTTCTACCAGGTCTCCATTACAGAACAAATGTCAATGTTCTCCATTTCGAGCAAGTGCACCTTGAGATTTAGACTTCTAGTGCTGAGCAGCATGACCCACAGATTGCATTTATTTATAGCTGTTACAGTGGTAATTTGGTCTTTGGAACACCGCCTAAAAAAGGCACTATAGGGGTGGCAAGAGCCTTAGCCAGTATCCGGAAACTTAGGGGTGACAGATGCAGGCCATCTCTAGCAAAGCATTGAGGTCTGTCAATCATGTCATCCCAAGCAGACAGATACTGGATCCTCTTAGAATGACACCAGAAACTTAGACAATTGTTGAAGTCAATCATTTTCTTCTTGTACTGCAGTATCATTCTGGTAGGATGCTTCTCAGGGCTAGGGTCATACCTGCCTGTGCCACATAATCCAAGAGCTCCTTCATGTCTCTCTTCATGTAGTCCAGGGAGGTGGGTCTCAAGTCATTCACACCCACATGGACAATGACAGAGTCATACTTGTACTAGTTGTGGAGTGATGTGAGTGTGTGTGTTATGTGTCGGATCCTGGCACCCTATAGACAGCTGACTGTTACCTTCTCCTTATTCAATCTAGTGAGCAGGACATCAGTGTGCCTCACTATTGAGTCACCTGTGATTAGTGTATTGAGCAAGTTGTTTTGCCTTAGGGGCTTAGGCTGAGGGGCAAAGTGTGTAGTTGAGCTATGCATCTTATTTGTGCTGTGTTGTGGTGGTCGAGTGCGTTTCTGATTTGGAGGTCTGTGCTGTTTGGGTAGATTTCTATTGAGAGCCTCCATGAAGGTGGGTGTGTGGTTTGTGTTTTTATGTGAGAACTGTGATGGTGGGTGTTCTGGAGGGCTATGTGTTCCATGTGGTGTGGTGCAGATGTTGACCTTCTCCTCTTGACCAGCTGTTCCAGTCTTGGCTAAAGAGTGCATGTCTTCCAGTTTGGATATATAAGTGCATCTCTCACAAGTCTGAGTTTTGGGAGGTAAGAGGAGAGGGTTGTCTGTGTACATGAGGCAGTTGCTACACTGCCTCAAAATCCCCAAATTCATCAGGTTAATAGGAGAAAGCACAGGCAACTGACCTTTAGACATGCCAGGAGGGATGGTCATTATTAATAAGTACTGGAGCTGTTTCCTTGTAGGAAGTTTAGTGCTGTTAGCACTTATGTGTGCTACAATAATTGCTGCAAGAAGCCAGATGAAGTGCTAGGCTAATAAGCTAGTTAAATGCAAGAGAGAAGTGAACTAGCAAGATTTACGGGAAAAATTGAAGAGCAGACTTTCTGGCACCGGTAATAGTTTACTCTAGCTTAATGGCACTGCACGGTGTGCAAACCCTTGCAAACACGAGCTTTTAAAGCAGAAAGTTGATAGGGAGCTAGAAACTACTCCTCTTGTGGTAGATAGGCTACCTAGTGCTTACCACTCCCACAGATAAGCTGAGTGGCTTTCCTCTAACACAGAAAGGTCTGCGGAACTCAGGAACTACAATACAGTCCTGAATACAGTAAATCTGTATCTGGACTACTGTAGTAACAGGAAAGGTGGGAAAACAAGCTAGAACTTTTTTTTTAAATATAACAGTAGCAAACAAGCAAACTGATTTAAACAAATTATCAATTAACCAATAAAAAAGCTCAAAACTGAGACCTGTTCCAGCAGTCATCAATCAGACAAGTTCTAGCTGCACACTCCTGCCACTAGAGTGCTGGGGAACCTTCTCCAAAAAAAGATGGCCTGGATTAGTGCTCAAGTTATACAAACAAAGCTAGATTCAACAGGTCTGAATCTAGTCTATGCTACAGCAAACAAGGTGCATCAATTTCAGAAAGAAACAGTTAAAATAAGCAGGTACAATAAGCCTTTAACCAGAAATTCCCAGCTCAGAAGGGCAGAATCTACCCTCTCCTCCCACAAGAGTGCAGACCACAAACATTCTTAATGTAAAATAACTGTCCCGATGCCCAAGTGCTTAAACCAGAACTAAGACACTTCTAGAATAACAGACACTAAGCCTTCAATCAGCAACTCCCAACTTAGAAGGATGTAAGCTACCTGTCCTGCCACAAGAGTGCAGACCACAAACCTTCTTAATATAAAACAACTGGCCTGAAGCCCAAGTGCTTAAACCAAAAGGCTTAGAATAACAGTTACAATTGAATCAGGCTACTAACAAGCACTAATAAATGCAGCAGAGTAAATGCAATTGACTACTTTTAAGAACAGGCAGCAAAAGAAAAATAAAGTAATAATGTAGGAAGAAACACAAATACAGTAAAAGCAGATGAATAAAGTGCAATTTATTTTTGGTTAAATGGGAAGGGATGAAACACGATAATTTAAGATTGATAAACTAAGAGGGTGGGCCTTCCCAAATGATCTCTCTCTACTCAGAAGAATAATCTGATGAGATGGGACTGTGAGGAGTGTCCAAAATGAGATTTATAGTAGGGGTGGGCAACTCAAAAGCCACCAGATTTAAGAACACAACAAGGACTGCGCTGGGAACTCTTAAAACTCCAACAGAACCGAAAACTTAAAACAAAGCAAATGTAGTACTAGATTACGATACAAAATAGAAGTGATCAAACCTTAAATAAAGAGCTTCAAATCAATTAAATGCAGAGATGAGTGATACTCAGAGCACTGCAGACCACACAAACACTTCAGATAACTACATATATTTCTAAATAAAACAGCAATGCTGCCTCTCAGCTCCTCCCACTAGTTAACTGATGTTATTCACTGTTTGCAAAGGAATTCTTTGCAAAGGAATGCTTGGTAACTTTTTATAACTGACCTTAGCCAAGAACTCTTAAAACTCCAACAGAATAGAAAACTTAAAACAAATGTAATACTAGAATAAGATACAAAATAGAAGTGATCAAATCTTAAATAAAGAGCTTCAAATCAAAATTAAATGCAGAGATGAGTGATACTCAGAGCAATGCAGACTGCAGACCACACAAAAAATTATGTTCTTTGGCACTCCTAAACTATCAGTGATTAAATACCTTGGAATCATATTGGATCCCTCTCAGATATGGTTGCCACCCATCCCGTTTTCAGCGGGACACTCACGGATTGAGCTACCTCATCCCACTGCCCGTTCTGTAAAGCAGTGGGACTTTAAAAGTCCCGCTTTTCAGTTGTGCTGCATCACCATGGAAAAGCTGCAAATACTTCCAGTTTTTCCAGGGCAATTCAGTTACATCCGTAATGGTGACCATCCTGGACCAATAGTCAGAGCTATTCCCTGTTAGGTCTGTCTGTTGTAAATTGAGCAGCAGCAGGGATTGATTGTTAAAGTGAACAGTTGTTTTTACCTATGGAGAAGGCAGGGTAAAATAAAATGGAATGAATGCTAGTTTATTGTTGGAAAATGCAAGCAAAGAGAGGATGTTATGTAAAATTAAGATGCTTTTTCGAGGGTAAAGACTACTCACTATTTCTTATATAACTGTGCATGTAAGATGGCTGCGCAGAGTAGTGGAGTTGGTACTGCAGTCTCCTTCATGTAGTATGGGAACTAACTTAAGGTGTAGGTGCTGAGGGTAGTGCATAGGTAGTGGAGGTGACAGCTGAGGGATTGTTTTGGTGCAAGGAGCACTGTAGCATGGGCTATATTTTAGTATGTTACTACATGGGAGCCTGGTAGTAATGAGTTTGTTTGTAACTTCTGTACATAACTTTTTTGGGGGGAGGGGTCTTATATAATGAGACTGGAAAAGGCTGACAACAGATTGGTCAATGTTGTATCACAAGGAAGTGGGTGACTGTTAGAATGAGGAATGAGTATACTGCTAACCTCTTGTTGTGTTTGGTTTAACTGTTTAGTAGTGATTCTATCTTTTTTTTTAATAAAAAAAATGTTTATTAAATTATTACATATTACAAAGGCAAGCTTACATTTATATAAATGAAAAACAAACACTGACACCACTTTAGTTGCAAAAATTATGCATCACAGACATCATTGAAACAACTGTAGTTGCAAACATTATACATCACGTATAATCTAAACAGTCATCGTCATTTAAGCATTGTACAGTTCATCCAAATCCTGACTTCTGTTAAACCTCGTTCCTTCTCTGCATATATTATTCTCAGAATTCCCATTTTTTTCCTGGGTAATTTGCTATTTCCATTTTCTAAAGATCAGCTGCGGTGGTGGTGCTGCGGTAGCGTTGTCACCTCACAGTAAGACGTTGTCCTGTTTGATTCTCAATGAAAGCGTCTTCTGTGTGAAGACATGCGTGAATGGGTGTACCTTCATTGAGCTGGCAACTCGGCACGTAAAAATCTACTGCCAATCATTAGCGGACCAGAGTGCCGCTGTGGCGACCCCTAACCGGGAAAAGCCGAAAGACACAACAACATTTCCAGTTGTTTGATCTCTGTTAACTATATTCACTACTACTAGTAAAGTTGGTCTAGACTTTGATTTCCATTTTCTAGTAGTTGCTTTTTTGGCAGCCACCATAATTAGACTCAGCAAGGCTTAACTATGTCTAGGCAATTCTGATTCTGTATCACAGCTCAAGAAAATCATCTCCCTAGTCAGTCAAACCTGCTCACCCAGCATCCTAGACTGAGCGGTCTGCTGGGAATCTTTAAAGTCTGCTAACTCATCACATTCTCAAAAATATGTTCCCAATGGCTTCTTTCTTCCCCTTCACACTACTAACATTTGCTATCCACCTGAGGAAAATATTTTGGAGTCTACTTGGGGTATAAAAATACTGATGTATACAGTTCCAGGCAAAATCTTCTAGACTTTGTTGTATATTTGGGATATACACAATGGATATAAAAAGTGTACACACCCTTGTTAAAATGCCAGGTTTTTGTGATATAAAAAAATGAGAGCACAATAAATAATTTCAAAATTTTTCCCACCTTTAATGTGACCTATAACCAGTGCAATTCAACTGAAAAACAAAAATCTGTTAGGGAAAACAATATAAAAAATAAAAAATGTACAATAAGCTGGTTGAATACGTGTCCACACCCTTAAACTAATACTTTGTTGAAGCGCCTTTTGATTTAATTACAACATTCAGTCTTCTTGGGTAGGAGTCTATCAGCTTGGCACATCTTGACTTGGCAATATTTGCCCACTCTTCCTTGCAAAAGCGCTCCAAATCTGTTAGATTGTGAGGGCATCTCTTGGGCACAGCCCTCTTCAGGTCACCCCAGAGATTTTCTGTTGGATTTAGGTCTTTGCACTGGCTGGGCCATTGCAAAACTGTAATTCTCTTCTGGTGAAGCCATTCTATTGTTGATTTGGATGTATGCTTATGGTCATTGTCTTGTGGAAAGGTAAAATTCCTCTTCATCTTCAGCTTTCTAGCAGACGCCTGAAGGTTTTGGGCCAAAAGTGACTGGCATTTGGAGCTGTTCATAATTCCCTCGACCTTGACTAAAGCCCCAGTTCCAGCTGAAGAAAAGCAACCCCAAAGCATGATACTGCCACCACCATGCTTCACCGTGGGGATGATGTTCTTTTGGTAATGTGAGGTGTTGTTTTTGCACCAAACATACCTTTCGGAATTGTGGGCAAAAAGTTCAACCTTGGTCTCATCAGACCATAACACATTTTCCCACATGCTTTTGGGAGACTTGATGTATTGTTTTACGAATTTTAGCCAGGCCTGGATGTTTTTCTGTGCAAGAAAAGGCTTCCATCTTGCAGTCCTTCCCCATAGTCCAGACATATGGAGAATACAGGAGATTGTTGTCACATGTAGTACACAACCAGTACTTGCCAGAAATTCCTGCAGCTCCTTCAGTGTTGCTGTATGTCTCCTGGCAGCCTCCCTGACCAGTTTTTGTCTTGTCTTTTCATCATTTTTGGAGGGACGTCCAGTTCTTTGCAATGTCACTGTTGTTCCATATTTTCTCCATTTTTTGATGACTGTCTTGACTGTGTTCCATGGTGTATCCAGTGCTGTGGAAATTTTTTTGTACCCTTCTGACTGATATCTTTCAACAATGACATCCCTTTGATGCTTTGTAAGCTCTCTGCGAACCATGGCTTTTGCTGTAGCAGGCAACTGAGTAAATGTCAGGAAAATCCTACAAGGACAGCTGAACTTTATTTGGGGTTAATCAGAGTCTCTTTAATTGATGGCAGGTGTGTACCCAAGAAGACTGAATGCTGTAATTAAATCAAAAGGTGCTTCAACAAAGTATTAGTTTAAGGGTGTGCACACTTATGCAACCAGCTTATTGTACATTTTTTATTTTTTATATTTTTCCCCTAACAGATTTGTTTGTTTTTCAATTGAATTATACAGGTTATAGGTCACATTAAAGGTGGGAAAAATTTTGCAGTGATTTATTTTGGTCTTTTTTTTATATCACAAAAACCTAGCATTTTAACAGGGGTGTGTACACTTTTTATATCCACTGTACATATATCCCCCCATTGTCTCTTTGTGAATTGCTTATCCAGTATCTCTTCCCAAACCTTTCTAAACTCCTCTGATTGATTCTTATAATTATCTTGCTATATTTTATATGCTCTACTAATTATTCATTTTTTGACAGCAACTTCTGTTTTAGATTCTTTTAAAAACTTTACCAGAGCTGGTCTTTCATTTAAGGCCCCCCATTTCTTTCTGTTTGCCTATATTCTGGTATCAATCCTTGACAGGGAAGGCAATCTCTACCCTGCAGTCCAAATAAATTCTTGGTATCCTCCTATTCTGTTACCTTTCCTTCTCTAGTTATTTGCTGTGATTCTGTCATTTGTGTGGTTAAAGCGGTATTTGATTATGTATACCCATTATACCCTTTCTGTAAAAGAGGGAGTGCTTGCAGTAGTTTTAGGTGATACCGTTTCACATTGGTTTAAGATGCTGTTTGACTTTAGCAGTTTAACAAAACATCTGCATCCCTTATTGCCTGTGATGGTGATGGTAAGCTGACCTCTGTGGGTACAGAGTTCAAAGTGTTTTGAAACCATGGGGTATATAGAATTTGCTGGGGCTTCCCACGTTTAATATTCTGTGCTTAAAACACCTGTGGCATTTCAATCCATTCAGCAAAGCAGTTTTGTTAAAGCAGATGAGAAAAGTGCATTACAGTTTGATTACCTGTTGAAATCTTAAGTACTGTGATGAAAGTCATGCATGCCCGTAGAAATGTTTAGATGTTCTTCATCTCACATTGCTGCAGTCCTTACATATGGGTAGTCCGCTGTCCTCGGTCGGCCCGAATACCAAAGTATTAGGCTGACGTCGGTCATGGGCGCTCAGATCTGACATCAGAGCGTCAGGGTATAAAAGCGCATGACCGACGTCATATCCTCAGTCTTTTTTGCCGCATGGTCCGATGCAGAAGCAGCGTTGCAAGTGCCGTTATGAAATTTTCGTATTCTGAGTTTCAGACCGAAACCAAGTTCGGCCCGTTGGGGAATATTTTTGTTTTTTCTTGCCTCAGTTAATTCGGATGTCAGAAAAAGTGAATAATTGTATTTCTTGTGGGAAACAGATACCGCATAGGGATTATCACTCTCTTTGCATTCCTTGTTTGGGACCGGACCAGTCGGGTGTCGGTTTTGTGCTAGGTTTAATAAGCGCACTATAAAAGAAGGTTAGATTGTGCTAGGTTAGTCTTTGGTAAGCGGTGTAATTATAATATGCCGTCGGATCCTCCGGCCAGCACGAAGAAGCGCAAAGACAAATCCTTGAAACCTAGACAGGTTGATTGGTCCTGCAGAAACTACAGTGGAGCAGGTGGATCCGGCTGAAGTTTCTGTTGAGTCTCAGGGGGAAACTTTGATTTTGCAGGATGCGGCCTCACAGGAGTCAGGTCAAGCTGAAGGGGCCTCTCAGGTTACTGTTCTCCCTTCTATGCCTAAGGTGGTTAGGCCTTCTGCTACTATTTCTAAGGCTTCCTCTAAGGGCAGGTCTGTTTTGCCTTCCTCTGGTGTCCCTCCAGGTACTTCAGGGTCTGTGCCTAAAAAGCACATGCTTAAAATGGCAGAAGATTTGATTTCTTTAATTAGAGGTTCTATGCCCCCTCCTGATAAGAGGCCCAGGGTGGAGCCAGAGTTGGAAAGTTTGGATCAGGCCTCAGATGACTCAGACTCTTCTGAAGATATTCAAGATTTTCCCCCTTATTCAGATTCTGATGCAGAGGATTCCACTCCTTCTGCTTCTCCTCCAGAGGATTTTTCATTTTCAGAAACTCTGCATTCCATGAGGGAGCATTTTAAGTGGGAAGGACAGGATTTCTCTGATACACGGAAGAGGCTTAGGGAATTCTTGTTTTTACCACAGCATAGACCCTTGGCTATGCCTCCTGTTTTGGATGTTGTTCAAGATGTTTTCTCGGAGGCTTCCCTTAATCCAGATTCTTTGCCTCCTGCACCTGTTAAACCGGACAGGTATTACAGGGTGCCTGAGGCTCATAAATATCTGTATAAGAGTCCTAGGGCGGACCCAGAAACTATTAGTCAGGGGCCTAAGGGTGTTAGAGCTTCTGTTGTAAAGAATCCGGTTCCTCTAGATAAGGAAGTTAGAGCTTTGGATAGATGGGGTAAGAAGGTGTATACCTCTTCTACTTTAGCAATGAGGGCTTTAAATTGCCAGTTTCATATGTTGAAGTATCAGAATTTCCTCCTTTCTCAGCTAAAATCTAAAGTGGATGCTTTGGCAGAGGGCATAGAGTGTAAAGAATTGCAGGATTTAGTACATGTCTCTGAACAGGTGAGTAAGCATTCTTTGCAGTGTGGTTTTGATGCTGTACAGGCCTCTTCTAGGGTGGCTGCCACTGGTTCAGTTCTTCGAGGCACGCCTGGCTTAAGGATCAGAATTTGTCCGAGCATGTTAAAACTAGAATTCTGGATGCCCCTTTACAGTCTGAAGTTTTGTTTGGTCCCCCTGTGGAGTCGGTTTTGAAGAAAATGGAAGACAAGGCTAAGTCAATGCAGACTGTTAAAGATTTTGCAGGTTCAACCTCCTAAGTTTAGTAGAAATTGGCCTACTAAGGGGTGGACCTACCCTTCTTCTGATTCTCAGTCTAGGGGTAGATCTAGACGTGGCAGGGGCAGAGCTCACTCAGGCCTAGAACTTGGAGTTCACCTGCACAATCTGCAGGTGAGGGCAGGGGCCAGTCCTTAAACAGGCCCAATGACCTGCATTTCCTGCTGCCAGATTCTTCTTCCCTGGCAGCTCCTTTGGGAGGAAAGTTAGCACTCTTCAAGCAAAACTGGCTTTTAGTCACCCAGGACAAATGGGTATTGGACATTATAAACCGAGGCTACAAGTTTTATTTCCATACATTGCCTCCTTTCAAAGGCATGCCAGACGTTCCTCCTCGGCAAAGGATAGAGGCTCACAAGCAGATTTCTTTACTTCTTCAAATAGGAGCTATACAGCCAGTTCCTCTGTCAGAAGTGGGACTAGGATTTTATTCTCGCCTGTTTCTAGTACCAAAGAAAGGGAACACGTGGAGACCAATTTTGGATTTATCTGTCCTCAACACTTATCTGGACATTCCAAAGTTCAAAATGCTGACGTTACAACAGCTTTTACCTCTGTTGGGAAAAGATCACTGGATGGTAACTCTGGATCTCAAAGAGGCTTATCTTCATGTTCCTATCAGGCCCAGTTGCAGGAGGTACCATGCTTTTCGTGCTGGAAATTTACATTATCAGTTCTCTGCATTGCCCTTTGGCTTATCTACTGCGCCCAGAGTGTTCACAAAGGTTCTGGCTCCAGTGATAGCCTTTTTCAGGTTAAGAGGAATACAGATTTATCCTTATTTGGACGATTGCCTGATTATTGCACAACACAAAGACGAACTTCTGCATCATCTACAGTATGTGATGGTAGTGTTAAGATGCCTAGGGTATTCTGTGAACGAAATAAAGTCCAGTCTAGTACCCTCTCAGGACATGTGCTTTCTGGGTGTGAGACTGAATACAGCTTCCCAGATGGCCTTTTGACCCCGGACAAACAAAGAAGCCTTTCTCTTTATTTCCATCAAATGTCTCTACAGTCCAGGCTGACTGCAAGGACAGTCCTTCGAGCCTTGGGGTTCATGGCATCTTGTATTCTGGTGCTTCCCAATGCCAAACTGCATATGAGGAAGCTTCAGTGGTATCTCAAAAATGTATGGACACAACACTGCCAAGATCTAGACACTGTCATTCAGATAATACCTTGCATTCAGAAAGAATTTTTGTGGTGGGCTCAGGAATGTCACCTAAACAAGGGACTCTCTGTGACCCGACCAGAGGCGAGTCAGATTCTAACGACAGATGCCTCGGACAAGGCTTGAGGAGCACACCTCAATGGAAAATGGGTGCAAGACACGTGGCCTATCAGACTTCAACATTTGCATATCAACTTGAAGGAGATGTTAGCAGTCCAATTTGCATTGATGGCTTTCAAAGATTTACTTCACCCAGGACAGGTGTTGATTCAAACAGACAACACTACTGTCATGTGGTACATCAACAAGCAAGGGGGAACCCATTCATACCCTCTTTGCAGGCAAGCGATGATTTTGTGGGAGACTGCTCTCAGTTTACACCTCAATCTTCAGGCAAGGTTTCTACCAGGAGCACAGAACTCCTTAGCGGATGTGTTGAGCAGACAAATTGTGGATCCTCACGAGTGGAAACTGGATCCTCCTGTGTTTCAAAAGTTGACAGTGTTATGGGGGACTCCAGACATAGATCTGTTCGCTTCTCCACTAAATTACCAGTTGCCAAAGTTTTGCACAAAAATGTTTCATCCCACAGCTTGGAAGGTGGATGCTCTATCATTCAGTTGGAGCAATCTTCATGTCTATGCCTTTCCACCTCTGCCTCTCATTCCCAAGGTACTCCTGAAGGCCAGAAAGGACAAGCCATCCATGATTCTGATAGCGCCGGATTGGCCTCGACAGCACTGGTACCCACTCCTGAGGAGTTTGCACGGGAGCCTCCATGGCCTCTGCCTTTGATTCCACATCTTTTGTCTCAGGAGGGCAATCACTTCCTCAATGTCAAGATTCAGTCTCTGCATCTCACAGCCTGGCATATTCTGTTTTAGACCCTGGAGGGTCTCAGCTTCCACAACAAGTTTTGAATGTTATTTTGGAGGCCAGAAGGCCTAGTACAAGGAAAGTTTACGCTGATAAATGGAGGAGATTTTTCTTTGGAGCAAAGCGAAGGACTTTGATGTTTCCAAGCCTGATTTAAGTGTTTCTCTTCAATATCTTACTGAGTTATTGGACAAGGGTTTGTCTTTCTCCTCGATAAAGGTTCATGCTGCAGCCATTTCTGCTCACTATGACTGTGACCCTCCTTTATTTTCCCATCCTTTGTTTAAGCAATTTCTTAGAGGGGTAAAGAACATAAGACCCCCACGTAGAGCTCCTACTCCTGCTTGGGATCTCAATTTTGTGTTGGAAAAGCTTACTCTACAACCTTTTGAGCCTGCAGCTACGGCCGAGTTAAAGTATTTATCATGGAAGACTGCTTTTTTGTTGGCCATTACCGGGTTTCTGAATTACAGGCCCTTATGGCAGTGGAACCTTTCCTGATTTTTCATAAGGATAGGGTATCTTTGCGTACTAATCCTTCCTTTATGCCTAAAGTGGTTTCTAGTGTGGCCTTGAACCAAACTATTCATTTGCCTACTTTTTATGCAAACCCCCAAAATAAAGGGGAGAAGATTTTGCATACTTTGGATATTCACAGGCAGTTACGTTATTATTTGAGCAGAACCAAGGGGTTCAGGCAGTCTCAGCAGTTGTTTGTTTCTTTTGCTTTGGGTTCTCAGGGAAAACCTGTTTCAAAACAGAGTATTTCTAAATGGATTGGGTTTTGTATTTCTTTCTGTTATTCCCATCATGGTAAGGAGATTCCGCTGGAATCAGACCTCATTCCACTAGAGCTACTGCCACTTCTACTGCCTTTCTAAGGGGTAGCTACAAAGATATTTTGGAAGCAGCCACTTGGAGTTCAGTACATACTTTTCCAAGCATTACCACCTTCCTCTTTATTCTAAGTCTAGGGCTGGATTTGCCACTGCAATATTACAGGGCATTTTAGCAGCCCCTAATGCTTTATGATTTTGCCATCCTCCCTTTACCTCTGCTTTGGGATTCTACCCATATGTAAGGACTGCAGCAATATGGGTTGAAGAAAACAGGACAGTGTTGTACCTGCCATAAATGTAGATGTTCAAGATCCACATTGCTGCAGTCCAATCTCCCTCCTTCCCCTCTGTAGTTTGGCATGGTTATATGGTTTGGGTGTTGGTTGTTGTTGGGCATGTTTTGGGAGGTATCCTGTTTTGGGCTGTGGCCTTTCTTTTTAGGGCCTTCTGACATCTGGGGCAAGAAAAGACTGAGGATATGACGTCGGTCATGCGCTTTTATACCCTGACGCTCTGATGTCAGATCTGCATGACCGACGTCAGCCTAATACTTTGGTATTCGGGCCGACCGAGGACAGCGGACTACCCATATGTAAGGACTGCAGCAATGTGGATCTTCGAACATCTACATTTATGGTAGGTACAAAACTGTACTTTTTTCTGTAAAAGACTGTCTAAAGTACCAGTTGTTTTAGTTCAGGTTAATATGAATAACTTTGTACATCGCGGACATAATCTTCTAACAGATTTTCTGCATTGTTTTGAATAGTTGAATTTCTGACAGTATTGCATAATAGCTTTCAGTAATAGTTCTTCAAATAATGATTTCCAACATCCAGAAGCCATTATCTTTAAAGTTGCAGTCTTATGATAAGTTCTGTTTGCTCTCTGATCTGTGTAAAAAGGAGATGGTGTTTTTATTACCTGCTCAGGTTATTTATTTGCTGTTAAGATTATTGCGGAGAATGAGTAGAGGATATACTTTCCTGTAGATAAGACAAATGATGCCCAGTGCGCTATTTATAGCTCCTTTTTAAAAATATATATTTAGTAATTTATGTTAGAAAAAAAACTTCATAAGTATATTCCGTAGAAGGAATTGGTGAACAACAGCTACACCTGAACTGAAGAAAAAAAAAAAAACAGGTGGCATCCTTTAGTGTCCCTGATTTATTTCTGGATTTATCCCTGATGCAGTTGAGACTTAATATCTGTAGAGATATTTTGCTGTTGATTTGCAAACTGTTTGAGGCTATACCCCCCCCACCTGGTGGAAGTTTCCCGCATTCTTTGTTTTTGTTTTATTTACTTATTTGTTGTCTGGATAGGTAGTTTGGCTTAAAGACTATCTTACGACACGTCTTGAACCAACGGGTAAACAATATGGTGAAATTAAGTACGCTTTAATCAGTTAAACAAATCAGTCGTGTGTGTCTGTGTTTTGGACTTTATTTCTATTTACATTTTGACTGGGTTACTTCCACAAGGCCAAGGGCCTCTCTTCAAGGGAGACCCAAGGTGGTATTCATACTGAATAGGGAAAATTTTGGCCAGGTCATTGGGGAACTTTCTCTACTTTTTTCGATAGTTGCATTGAGATCTTTTACATCAGCAAAACTACCACCAAGTCAAGCAAATGGGGACCAGGCTTAACCATATCTCTGAAGTGTAAATCATTATAAGAAATGTTCCTCACACAATTCCAAACTGAAAAGGGTCTGTTGGACATTCATTAAGAACTTCTTTAAATTATACAAAAAAAACTTTTATAAGCTTAAATTAACACATTTTGAGCATCCTTTGATCTTCCAAGTTGAAGTTTTTAAGGAGCTGTCAGTGTTCCACATTTTGTCCATTTGTTCCACATTATGAGAGGTAGTGTTCCACATTTTGGAGATGCATGGTTGAGAGCTGTGGGTTTAATGATTCATCGGAAGGATGCATAGCCAGTTTTAATCACCAGTGAACCCCGTGTCTGCTGGGATGCCCTTAGTTATATTTTTTATATTTTGTTGGCTGTTTGTCAAACCAACAAAGTAGTAATCTTGTGCACTTAAATCAGATAAGTAATAATTTTTAGGATGGAAATTCCCAAGGACTGGTACCACATCTCCTTTAACATTCAAATATATCTTTGGTTGTAGTTTCAGTGTGTTGTCAAGTAGTGGGCTTCATAATTTAATTAATCATTTTACCACTGACATAATGCTCTTGACTTGGGTAAATCCTGCTGGTGGGCATTCTGAACACTAACACCATAGCTGGGTTTAGTCACCTGAAATATCCACAGCTATGGAGTGCACCCTATTTATCTTTGACTACATGGGGGGGGGGCACACAAGCAGCTGCTGGCTAAGTGAAAATAAGGAGGGGGGGATGTCATTTGTTCTCTGATTGCATATTTTATCCTAGACAGAGTTGTGATATGACTTCTTTAAGATAAAGCTGGTAATCCATGAATGAACATGTGCGAGGCAAGCACTAGAGGTCAGTAGTGTAGAATGACCAGCTTTTGTGCTTACCTGAGATTTTAAGAAGAACGGATGCTCTTGATCTTCAGGATAGTTTTTCTATTTCAGAGACTTTTATAAAACCTGGTATGGCATCAGATACAACTCCAAACTTCTTTGCTCAAATATTCAGAGCAAAACCAAAAATAATGGTAGAACAGAGCTTTAAATCAGGAGCACTTAACTTTTTAAGTGAATTAGAATAATATTTAATACAACATGCTTTTCATCAACATATATTTCTTGGACAATGAGTAATATGAATCTCTAACACTATCGTAATCCTGAATGATTTATCAGT
The DNA here is from genome assembly GCF_019279795.1 of Protopterus annectens. Taxonomy (NCBI): domain Eukaryota; kingdom Metazoa; phylum Chordata; order Ceratodontiformes; family Protopteridae; genus Protopterus; species Protopterus annectens. The sequence continues at coordinate 522,225,265 of NC_056745.1, forward strand.
AAATCAAAATTTTAAGAGGAGTAAAAATGTGAGACAAAATTGGGAGCAAAATTACCAAGATGCATTACTCGTGATGACTGCTAAACAACAGTCACTGATATGGTGTAGCAGTAATAATGTCACGTAATATATTGTCATTTGCTGAAGTCAGTATAAAAACGGTATTACTATTGCATGTGTGTGTGTGTGTGTGTGTGTGTGTGTGTGGGAGGGGGTGTAAGGGTAACAAGCTGGTTATAGTTTTTTTCACTTCCTATTGCAAACATAATCAGCTCTGCCATTATTCTTGTATGGGGTGATGTGGTTGCTATGTATTTATGAGTAGTAAGTTGGCAATAATTTTTTCACTTAACGTCACAAGTGTACACCAGGCACATGATAGGTGGGTACCTTTGGTGGCTTGTCAGGAAGAGGGTAAAAGTAACTTTTCAGTGTCTTGCGCTAGTTGAATTCTTGTCTGTGGCTTTTCCATGTGGAGTCTGCATGCCCTTCCTGTGTCTGTGTGAATCTGTCCATGTGCTGAGGTTTCCTCCAGCACCTCACAAACATGCAGTAGGTGCATTTGCATTCTTGCAGTTTCCATGAAGGTGCCTTGTGTGGGTCAACAAATTATTGATTTTTCTTTCTTTTGTGCACCCTCAGTAATGCTAGGAACATGCATAACTCATCTGTGTAGCAGTAAAAATGCAATTAACAAGTAATTATCTTTCAAAGCTAAGGCATAAAATAGATCATAAATAAAACATTCAGACCTTTACAACTCCTTGGGATCTGTTGGCACCCCTATACCCCAGCGTGAGTAAATGGATTTTTGCATGTACTTAATGGCTTCTGCCCAGGCTGCATCCATTCTAAAACCAGCCCTTCTAAGAGGCACTGTGGAGTAGGAGCAAAAAGTTGTAATACAGTGTTGTCATCATTATTTTTCACTTTCCTCACAATTATGCATCAGACGTGTACAGGAAGCTGCCTCTGAGGTATAGGGTATGAGGACTGAGGAAACATGCTTTGTGTGAGTGTGTGTCCAACCATCCACAACCCATTTTTGCACATGGGGTCATGGTGTTACTTCAACAGTGACAATTATCTAGAGCCAAGTTTTATATTGCCGGGTGGCTAGCCCTGCCACAGTTGTTCTTTCATATCACACACACAGCTGTGGCCAAATTAGTGTCCAATCCACCCACTGCATGTCTTTGGAATGTGGGAGGAAACTGGAGCACCTAGAGGAAACCCATGTAAACACAGGAAGGACATGAAGACTCCACACAGAAAGCACCTCAGCCAAGAATCAAACCGGAGGTCCTCTAGCTGTGAGGGCAGAATACTATTTGCTGCCCCAGTGTGTATATGTATATATAAAACAACAGTCAGTGGAAATACATGATTGTGGTCAAAGGAACCTCTGCTTTCATCCCAGTCTAACACCAGAGGATTGCAGAAAAAGTGACTAACTGCATGTCCTTCAACACTCCTGTGGTGATGTCATAGTAGGGGGTGTGGCCAGTGCCATATTGGCCATATTCCCCATGTCCCACTTTGGCCTGCTTAGAAGGTAGCAACCATACTCTCAGACCCCTCTGTGGTTATGACTAACCATGTCAGCCTGCTTAAGTCTAAAATTAATACAGCTATCAGTTCCTCTTAGCGTATCTTGAGATATTGCACTCCCAAAGGCAGAGCAGCTGTTAGCAAAGGAATCTTTAGATGTGTGGTAAAATATGGCCTACTGTTTAGCCTGTTCTTTAAAAAAAAAAATCTAGGTGACTTAGAGACACTGTATGTGTTTGTAGATTTTGCCTTGTGAACAGTGCTGCTTCTCTGTAGCAAAAATAAAGTGACTTCCAATACAACAAAGATTAAAACTTCTTTTCCTTGCCGTAGTATACAACATTTTACAAAATATCTCTGATCCTCAGCTGTCCTCAAACTAACAAACACAGCATCTAACTATGCTCTACATTCACTTTCAAGAAGTACACCCATTTGCACAGGACAACACCTGTATTTTTATAACTACCAAAGACTTCTAGTGCCTAATTGCTACCTTAAAGGTAAAAGTGGGGTCCAAATGGAGAGATGAAATGTCAGCAAGCAAAGGAGAATAGTAGTGCTGAAATTGAATTCATCCTCATGTCTTGACGAGTACCTTCACGAGGTGGACCCTGTTTTTACAAAATCTCACCAAGACGACACTGATAGACTGTATTTATATAGCATATATCATGGACAGAAGTAGGTTAAAAACTAAAAAAAAGATAGCTGTGTGCACAAGACCCAGGATAAAAAAAGTGCCCAATCCTGCTAGGCGCACTGCTGCCAGGACTGGAAAAGATGACAGTGTAGAATCCTCAAAATACAGAAACATTCCTACTATGGGGCCAGGCCAGGCCCAAGGGGAGGATGATCCCCCTGTTGTAGAAGGAAGTAGCAGTCCACAAAAACTGATAGGCCAAAGAACAGCCATAAAGGCGATAGAGTGGACTATTGAGGATAAGAAAGAAATTATGTATTGTTACTGTTATGCAAAAAGCCCAAAATTTCCAGGCACAAGATACACAAAATTATTAAGAGAGAAACTAGAGGAAAGAAAAATACTTCAACAAGAAAAACTGTCAGAAGCTTCAAATGAAAATTTTTGTTCATTGAGGCAACAGATTTGTGAAAAACAGTATATAGATCAAGAAACTTTGACCTGTTTGGAAAAAGAAGCATCTGAGCAAGTGCAAAAATATAAACAACGAAACCAAGAGATATTTGAAAAGTATAAAAAAGAAATACAGACATGGGAAATAATAGAGATTTGATATGGTACAATATTTATGAAAAGGAGAAAGCCATATTAATCAAGGTGAAGAAGGCAGCCCCAAAGCTATTTGAAGAGAAATACAGGCAAAGGCACCCAGATATGGAAAATTTCACAATAAAAAAGCAACATCACAAAGATGGAACATAGAAAAGAAGATTAGTAAAGCAGAAGTTAAAAATATAGAAGTTGAAGTTATGGAGTGCCTGTGAAGTGAAGGATTTGGTGTAGAAGGCCTAGGCACAGGTTACATCACAGCAGGATGGAGCGAGTCCCCAAAGTAGAGAGAAACAGGAAGATCAGGAAACACCTGAAAAAGACATTTGGACATGGGAAAGAAAGAGATTTAATATGGTCTAATATTCATGCAAAGCAGAAAACTAACCAATACAAAAGTAGCAGCGCCAAAGATATCTGAAGAGAAATACAGGCAAAGGAATCAAAATATGCACAACTTTACAATACAAAAAATAAGAAGACAGAGAAAAAGCAGAAAAGGAGATTAGTAATGGTGGAGTTAAAGAAATAGAAACTGAGGTCATGAAGTACCTGCAAAGTGAAGGATTCAGTGTAGACAATCTAATTCAGAAAGCACCACAATGGGATAGAGTAATGGATATCCAAATTTAGGGGAAATCAGTGGAACAGGAAGCAATTGGTCAGGTGCGTTATGAAGATAATTTGGAGCCTTCCACAGGAAACCAGTTTAAATATTCATTTGAATCAAGACAGCAAGGGAAGGAACAGGAAACTGTGGAAACTCTGATGCAATTAATGTTGAGGAGTGATAGGCCAGTGAATTCCCATATGATAGAGCAACGGATGGCATGGGATGAAGTTGTAGAGAATGTGCCACAGGAAGATTCTATAGAATCCTCTATAGAATGCCCGCAGCAATTGGAAAACAAGGGATGCGCCCTCAGTTTGGAAGAAGAAAATGAGCTAAGAGAAGAGTTGCTTGATTTAATGGACATAGATATATCAAGATCAATGGAAGAAATAGACTGCAGAAGGTTAATAAAACTCAAAAAGGCAGAAGTTTGCTAAAACAAATGAACACAGTAATTAGGACTGTTCATAGAGACCCATGTGATATAACAGAAGTAAACAGAATATATTACTGTGCAGCTAAATTAATAACTAATAAAGTTCTACCACAAGAACATTGGGTAGTGAGGGAAAGGAAGGGGAAAAATCGAATACCATCATGGAAATGTCGAATAGAGAAAACTATAAAGCAGTTAAGACAAGAAGTGTCACTATTAGAAGATTATAGAAGAGGGAGTAGATCAACAAAAATACCAAGAAAAATAGATGTGATAAAAGCAATGCACAGTATTAGAACGGACCAGGATCTATCATGCACTATTGCAAATCAACTAAAAATTTCAGCACAGGCAGAACCACTTAGAAGATACGAAGATAAATATAAAGGAAAAGTACAAAATAAGCAATTTATTGATGATCCCAAAAAGTTTTATAGAGAATTGGGAAACAAGGTAAAAACAATTGAAAGACTGCCAAAAAGAAGAATTAGATACAATTTGAAGAAGTATCTATGAAGATCCTGTGGAGGGCGGCCACGGTGGTGCAGCGGTTAGCGTTGCTGCCTTACAGCAAGAAGTTCTCCGGTTCGATCCTTGGCTGGGGTGCCTTCTGTGCGGAGTCTGCATGTCCTCCCTGTGGTCACGTGGGTTTCCTCCGGGTGATCCGGTTTCCTCCCACATCCCAAAGTCATGCTGTAGGTGGATTGAACACACTAAATTCGCCGTAGACATGAGTGTGTGCATGTGTGTGCCTTCTGTGGAAGGTTGGGCGCCGGGCTGGCAACTCGACACCATAAAACTCCACTGCCAGTCATGAGCGGACTGTGAGCCGCTGTGGCAACCCCTAACCGGGAAAAGCCGAAAGAAGAAGAAAGATCTATGAAGATCCTGTGGAACATAACAAAGATGCTAAATGGATAAAAGAAGTTAAAGAAAGAATAAGAGGTTCAAAGATGCAGGATATGCAATGGGATGAAGTAACAGCCAGAGAGACTGAAACAAAGTTAAGAAAAGCCTCTAACTGGAAAACCCCAAGCCCAGATGCAGTACCTAATTTTTGGCTGAAAGTATTAACATCTTTGCACGAAAATTTAATCATGAGTAAGAACTATTTATATGCACACCTAAAACAGACACCAACTTGGTTAACAACAGGAAAAACAATGCTCCTACTTAAGAGTGAACCTGTAAGCTACCCTAAAAATTATAGACCAATGACTTGCCTTCCAACGATGTATAAACTATACATGGGAATTGATGCTGGCAGAGTTTATAGTCATTTAGAAGAAAACTCAATTATGGCAATAAAAGAAAGTCTTATGGAACAAAGGATCATTTGTTGTTAAATAAAGTCATAGTGGATAACTGTAAAAAGGGGAAGAATCTAAATATGGCATGGGTTGACTACAAAAAAGCATTTGATAGTATCCCACATTCATGGATAAAAGAGTGCTTAAATATGTATAAGATACATCCTACACTGATCGACACTGATCGACTCAGTGGTGGCTGGTGACTTCAAATCAAAGGGGGGCTGCAGGAGACAGCTGAATGGGTGGGGTCAATGGGAAGGGGTGTGGTCAATGCAAAAGGGGAGGAGCTATGCTCAGAACCACAAAAACTAACTTTAATTAAATATGCTGCCCTGGGTGCCAAACCATTATTATGTGAGTCCAAGCAAGACAAAATGAAGTGTAGAAGAATAAAAATATTTCAGCGCATTGGCTGCATGACAGCTTACTTAATATCTAGATGGAAACAAAAAGGTTGTGAGGCATGAAAAAATAAATTACTTTTTAAATACATTACTGGAATGCCAGTCAAAATCAAGTATAAGAAAAACAAGCAGCACTCAACTCAAACCACTTCTCCTTGCACTCCAGTTCTAATTATAATTTATATTCAGCTTTATTAAAGTACCAAGTAACATGCTGAAAGTAGCAATCTCTGTGATACCCCACTTGTAAAAATGTTTCTTATACAAAAAAGACTTGCTGCCTGACAACAACTATCTACTTGTTTCATGAAAACATGATCAAAGTAAAAAATGAACAGCAAACAAGAAACAAGCTCAACATACATTGCTTAAAGGATTACTGTACAAGTTATGGACCACACATGATTGGCATTCTGTTTAGTTTACAGGTAAAGCCTGCAGAGATGACTGGAAGTCTCCACCAAGTGTAATGAGCTTCTTAAAATAATGTAATCCTGTCCTTTATTACAAATACTGTCATATGCATTTCAATACCCAAGGCTTATACATTATCTAGTTAAGTATTCTCTGCATGGCAACAACAGAAAGGCTTTCAATGTTGACAGTTCTTTAACAGTATGCTTATTAAAGCTTACTTGCATCTTACGATCTCAGACAAGCTTACCTGATGGTCATTAAAGCATTGCTACTTAAACACAGAGCAACAGGCACTTTGAGTAATAAGCATAAATCAACAGAACAAAAATATGACAAACCAGACCATTCTGCAAAATCAAGGACAGATGAAAAGCCACTCTAGTACTTGTGTCTACCTTGGATAGGGGGATACATTTACACTGCATAACTACTCCTTGCCTTGCTTGGACACATCCAGAGTCACTACATGGGGGAGTGAGGTGCAACAAATATGTCACAATTTGAAATGTCTCTGGCTAACTGTGATGGCCCTGACACATTTGTCATGCCTCTCAACCTCAGAGCAAGAAATCTGGACAAAGCTATACATAGAAGTGGGACAAAGGCCCAAAAATATTTTAAATATTGCTCTTATAAACTTAGAAAGATAATAGAATAGTAGGTCTTGCATTAGTATGAATTTTCTGAAGGGTATGAAATCTGAAACTGAAATGTCTGCCATTATTTTCTAACTTCAGTCTTTAATGATTTGTCACCAGTTTGCCAAAAAAAAACAATTTTATGAAAAATGGACCAAAAATGTGATGCAAAAATATAAAATAGCCACACAATACAGCTGGGAACCTGTCAAAGAAGGGACACTTAATATTAGTACTGCTAACCTTGAGCAGCTGACAAAATAAAAGAATCTACATGCATTTCTGAAATAAAAGTAATCTATAACTCTGATTATTACAGTTATTTCTTAATTGTAAACCCTCCATGTTTTCTTCCAAAATTGATATTTTGCAGAGGGATTATTAGGGGGAAGAGCAACATTTTGAGCCAAAATCGGGGACAGTTGAGAGGTTTGGCTATGCCTAATTCTATAAAGCAATTTATTTGCATGTACCTCTCAACCTGTTAATACAATAAATCTGGACAAGGCCAAATATATTGGGGGAACATTTAAACAGTACTAAAAATTGCTCTTGTATAAACTGAGACAATTGATAGAATAACAGGTCTTACTTTAGCATACATTTTTCTGAAGGTTATGAAGTCTGAAACTCAGTGTGTCATTATTTAGTGACTTAATTCCTAAATGATTTGCCAGAAAACCATACATTTTATGAGGAACAAACCAAAAATAAGAAGCAAAAATGTATTAATTCTTTGAAAATCTGGATAGTTGGGAGGTATAGTTCAGCTGAGGCTGTCTGAGTTTGCCACCCTTCCCCCTCACAACATGGTCAAATGGAGCCTCCCCCCTGCAGCCATTCCAATTATCCATTAGTTGGCTATTTCACTCCATTTACCATAAACACTAATGTGCGTACTGCTTTACTTCTATGATGATTTGGACTTCATTTGAAAGTTTTATTTTGCATTTTATAGCACAAACACTAAGACATCTGCTAAACAAAGCAATGCAGTCTTACAATGAAAACAGACTTAGCATTAAAACTTCTCTGCCCTTGAAACTCACATTCATTGAAACAGCATTGAAACCCACATTCAAAGAAAATACATTTTGCCAGTGACAGATAAAGATTAATTCTGGGCTGTTTTCAAATTATAGGCCCCTTGCATATGAAACATACACGTGCTCTTTGATACACCTTCCTGATTGTACTAAATTATATTCCTTGTACAATACAGTACAGTTGTTAGAGGGCGTTTTAAATTTATTAAACAACGAAACAAAACGCATGCACCAATAATGACAAAACTGCCTAATTCAGAACATTTTTCCAGTAAACAATGAAACAAAATGCATGCACCCATAATGACAAAACTGCCCACTTCTGAACATTTCCATCATAAAAGTCTACTCAGACTTCTACAGTCCACCATTATCAGTAAATATGCACAATTCTACAGTCCACCATTATCAGTAAATATGCACAATCTCTGAATAAGTAAAAATCATCTAAATAATTCCACATTAAAGAACTATGCAACTAATGAAGAGGTTGCTGCTAGCAAACACCTTTATATTTCATGGTTTCATCGAAAAATAAAGTGTCTGTTGCCCCTAAAGAATAAATTGCCTATATTACATTAAAAAATGATAAGCTAGTAATATTGCAATAGGAAATGGATGGCAAACTGATAACAGGCTCATAGTATCTTCGCCAAGGAAGACATTCTCAGTACGGCAGCATCCACCCCTTGTGGGAGTAGAACCCACAGCCTTCTGCATCAAAAGCAAGTTCACAACCTGTTGTGCTATTAACAATGCAAGCAGACTTAGGATAAGCAGCACTAAACTTCTCTTCCCCTGCAGCTCTCAGCTCCTTGTAAAATCTACTCAATACTCGACTGCATCTCAAGTTCGCAGCACAAGAAATCTGGAAAAAGCCAACATTTATTGGGGGGGGGCAAAAGCCCAAAAAACAGGGACACATTAAACATTGCTTGTATAATGTTGGAAAGTTGCTAGAATAAAATGCTGTGTTACCACCATACATTTTATTGCCAAGGTCCCTGTGCAAAACAGTCAGAGCAGTATACCACTACGTTAAATCAGCTGATTTGTGAAAGGAAAATGTTGTGTTACCACTATACATTTTACTGCCAAGGTCCCTGTACAAAACAGTCAGAGCAACATACCACTATGCCATATCAGCTGCCTTGTGAAAGAGGAGGAAGACTGAAACTTAAATGGCTATCATTTAGTGAATTCAGTTCTCACCATAGCGGTCAACCTCTTAGCACAAAACACCTGGACAAACCCAGTAATGAGGGAATACAGCCCTCAAACATATTCACTGAATTCAGTTCTTGCCATAACAGGCAACCTTAGTACAAAAAACCTGGACGAAGCCAATAATGGGGGAATACAGTCCTAAAAATAGGGACAAATTTCAAATATTCATCTTATAAACTTAGAAAATTGCTAGAATAAAAAGGTTGTGTTGCTATGTATTTTCTGAAGAATATGAAGTCTTTAATTCAAATGCCTGTCAATTTTACTTCTGACGGAACAAAAACAATTTTCAGCAGATGCCCAGGGAGAAATACTGCAGAGACGTCTTTGTAAAATGGCAGGACACCAGAGCAAATCCACATAAACACAGGGAGGAGATGCAGACTCCACACAGAAGGCACCCCAGCCAAGAATCAAACCAGAAAACCTATAGCTGTGAGGCAACAATGCTACCACTGCACCATCAAATATGTAAGGAATTAAACATTCAGAAACCTGAAGTCTGAAATTCATATGCCTGTCAATTTTATTTAATATTTGTTAACCAGGACAGTCTGACTTGGAACAAAAAAACTATTTTCAGCAGAGGCCCAGGAAGAAATAATGCAGACATGTCTTTGTAACATGGGAGGACACAAAAGCAAACCCATACAAACACAGGGAGAAGATGCAGACCCCACACAGAAGGCACCCCAGCCAAGAATCAAACCTAATAACCTGCAGCTATGAGACAACAATGCTACCACTGCACCATCAAATAGCAAGCATTGAAATATTTAGAAACCACAGATATTATGAGGAATATAACATATCAAATATGAGGCAAAAATCTGCAAACTTTATACAAATGGTGGTGGGTAGGGAATTCAGGCCCTTAACACCTGCATACAAGGTACAGGGTTCAAGCCTGAGGTATTCCCTACCGCATCACCATGTGTTTGCTCTAGCCACCAGTATATAGCAACTGGGGCATTACACACACACACACACACACACACACACACACACACACACGAAGCAGCAGTACAATTCGACATCCAAGTATGCGGATTCACCTCTCCCCTGATTGGTCCTGTCTGCCGGTGAAGCAGTCCGGAGCTCCTCTGCTCTGCGCGGTCATCGCTGCACAGATTCCTGGGCATCTGCGGGACAGAAATGCCTTCCCTGTATCCAGACTGCTGACTCAGGCAGTCTGACTTTGCACAGATTCCTGGGCATTTGCGGAGCAGTCTGAGTGTGTCTGCGCATGCGCAGAGTTAGTTCTGAGACTCGTGAAAAAAATGTTTTTGTTTTCTTTTTTCTTTAATTTTATGTTTCACGGTTTGTTTTTCTTTTAGTTTGTAGGTGGGAGGGCTGCAGTCCTATAGCACGAACCGCCCTTGGATCGACTACATTACAGTGACCATGAAACAGTGGCAGATTACTTTGCAGTTAAGCCATGATAAAGGACAAATTATTATTCCCAGGGATAAAAATTCAAAGGGGGATATTCCAGGATGAATCTCTCTGTCACCGCCGCTATTCTGCCTTGCCCTTAACCCATTAAGCTGTCTACTTAACAATTTAGGCCATGGCTATAATTTGGCTCCTAGAAAACAACAAAGTGTAAAGACTTCTCATCTTCTCTTTGTCGATGATTTAAAACTGTATAGCTCATCAGATGAGGAACTGAAAGCACAACTGCAAGTTGTCAAAACTTTTTCAGATGATATAAGAATGTCATTTGGTCTTGATAAATTTGCAAAAGCAACCTTTAAAGCAGGAAAACCGCAACATCAGGAAAACATCGGTTTGGGACAAGAATATGATATAAAAGAACTTGAGCAATTGGGATTGTATAAATACTTGGGAACTGATGAAGGATCAACAATAAAACATGAACAAATGCTAATAAAACTTAGAAAGGAATATTTCAGAAGACTTAAATTAATCCTGAAAACAATACTGACATCTAGGAACAAAATTCAAGCTATAAACCAGTTTCCTCTTCCTGTCCTAACTTACAGTTTTGGAGTGACTGGCCCCAAAACATGCTGGATAGATTAGATAGAAAAACAAGAAGGATGTGTCATGCTCACCAAATGATTTACAAAAAATCAGTGCATGCCAAGATTATATATTACCCGTTCTGAAGAAGGGATTGGCCTCCTTGAAATTGATTATATGTATAGATCTGCAATTATGGGACTCCACACATATCTGCTCACCTCACAAGACCCAAACATAGTGAAAGTTTTGAAACATGAGGAGAATAAATGCAAGATGACTTCTCTGCTTAATTTAGCAGTAGCATATCGGTGTCAAGCAGGAATGGAAATCAAACCAGAAGTGGATAAAATTCAGGTAGCAACTGAATGTGCCAAAAAACAAAAGAAATAATATAAGGTGAAGGACCAGATGAGAAGGCAAGAAATGTGCAAAAAGCATAAATATAGTTGCAAGTATAGAAAACTTCTGGAAGAACCTCATGTTGATCAGGAACAAATGCAGGAATGGTTAAGGAGAGGCAAATTCAGAACAAGAGATGAAAGGTTAATATTGGCAGCCCAAGATAGTGGCCTCCGAAAGACATGCATGAATGGGTGTGCCTTCGCTGAAGGTTGGGCGTCGGGCTGGCAACTCGGCACCAAAAAATCTACTGCCAATCATTAGCGGACCGGAGTTCCACTGTGGTGACCCCTTACCGGGAAAAGCCAAAAGACAAACAACAACAACAACAACCAATACATGTAACTCCGTACGGATTGCAGAAGGAGTCATTACTGGGCACATTGCGGGTGCTGTGAAGAGCCCTTTTGGTTGACATCAAAGAATGAAGCAATACTAATTTCATGAACTTTAATTATACTTTGACTTAGTAATGGGGTCCATTCCTGTCATGGTATTAGAAACCCAAAAGATTTGGAGAAATTAGAAAAAGTATAAGTCAGTGTAACAGATCTATATTGGAGATTAGAATACTAAATTTTAGGGTCTCTATTATAACATTGAATTTACGGAACATCAAATACAATATGGTTGACACCATATTGTCGAAGTTCTGTAACTTCGAAAATGGAAAAAAATTAAAACTTTAAATTTTTACCCTAACGGGCTTAAACAGGGGGGCAAGCCCCCCTGCACCTCCACACCCCCCACTACTTAAATATACCAACTCCGAGACCGTACTACATTGCAGTAAATGGAAATCTCCTCTTACAGAGATTTCCATTTACACGCTCGAGCGTTCGATATTCTCGTGCCGACAATATCAGATTCGACATTGTCGGCTTTCGAGAATATAATATAGACCCAAATTTTATGTCTGATTACTAATATATAAACCAGAATTGTATTTTACTGTTGATTAGCAGAATATGCTACCACATTTGTATATCCAGTGAAAGAAATGTTGACGCTATAATACATGTAGCAGATTAACTGTTTTATACTGCATGGATTGCCAAAATTACTCTGAAAATTGAAAAACAAATCTAGGCTTGTTAAGCACTATTTTGATGTCAGGAAGCTGCTTAACAAGCTTTTGTTAAGTATCAATAAATACTGTGAAGTTCGGGTATTATGCTGGGGATTGACAGGGGACAGTGCTTGAAACCAAATAACTACAGAAGGTAAAGTACCAACTTTTAAAAGCTGTTAGAACTTCACTCTGCCAATTTATAAATAAAACGTATAGCAAAACAAAGTGACTAACAGCATTTAAAATGGTTAGTTTTACAGAGGAAAACTATGTTCCTGCCTGCTCTCTGTCTGACAGTGGTTAGTGCTTTACTAGCATTCAAAGACTGTGAAAGCCAGTAAAATATCTTACTCTGCTATATTTTTTTTTTTTCTGTAACTGGTAGTACATGGAATAAATAAAGTACCATGTACCAAAAAGAATTATGATCACATTACTGATCATTAACGCTTTATTATATGTTCTAAACATGGATGCCAAAATTTACATCACAAGGTTGTCTCTCAATGTGAATTTCTTGACATCCATGTCTTAAAAATGGGTCTACTTTAGAAGATTGAAATACCAGTAGACCGACTTTTAAAATGTTGAGACTACAGTGTTGAAGTTTCATATGACTGAAACTTCATTATACGGAGTTTTACAAGATTGAAAGTTTAAAATGCCAAATTGTGCAGAGCTGAGTTGAGCAGAAGTGGATATTTTAAAGCAGAACCAGCTGGGAACCAGCAAAAAAAGTCCAGGCAAGGGATCCAAGCATAGCTCACGAAATTTATTGTACAAAATAACACCAGTTGTTAAGCGCTTTCATCCAAAAATATGGACTTCCTCAGAACAACTTTACAAAGCTTTCTCACACTTTAAATACAAAAATTTCCCGCCTAAAAACCCAATTAATCTATAACATCATTCAATGATTCAGTTAGATAGTTTAAAATACTTGTAAAAAGTTTCTTACTACATACAGCACATTTTAACTAAAAATGAATTACCAGTTTAATAAGAGCTATAAGTGTATATTATAACCTTAATAATACCTTATATAAAACACACAATCTTGTCCTATACATAATGAGATGCCATAGGTTAATATAAATTGTCAGCTATTACTCTCTTTATATTCTGGCTAAATAAGCATGTACTAGATTTTATTGTCTTAGATTTGTTTTTATACATAATACTTTAACTAAATCAAAACCATAAGCCATGCCCACTTTTTTATTGTTGAACATGATTTTACTTTAAAACCAATTGTTATTTAAAAATAGCATAAATTGTAAAATATATACATGTATAGCAAACCATAAGATATATCATGTATTAATATGCATTTTGTATATGTGTATAATAATATAGGTTATAAAATTTCCTTTTTACCCTTAGTATTACTGAGATAACAACTTAAATTCTTACCAAGGGTTTGGTGGGGACCACTTCATTAAGTCCTGGTGGTACGGCTGCATTTAATCTAATCTGCCATCTCACCTCTTTGTCACTCACTACTGCCTTAATATTGCCCCCTCTGGGATTTGGTCTCCCTACTTCCAGTATAGCAAACTTAAACCCTGTGCAACCTTGATTATTTATTAAATGTCTTGACAGAGCATTATTTGTATCTGATTTCCTGATACAATATAAATGATCATAAATTCTATTTTTCAAATGTCTATCAGTTTTCCCTACGTAATAATTCATACAAGTGTTGCACAGGGCTAAATATATAAGATGTTGGCTCAGGCAGTTGCCATGACAGAACCTAACTTTACTTTTAACATTATTCCGAAGAATAACTGACACCTCTTCAAGGATATAACTACAATAGTTGCAATTGCCACATTTTTAGTGCCAGTCTTATTATAATTATTGCTCTTATTGGGATTATATTTTAACTCTATTATTCTCTTTATATTATTTCCTGTTTTACACACATAATACGGTCTAGTTGGTATTTTATCTTTTATACAAGTGTCAGTTGATAGAATATTCCAGTTGGAATTTATTATACCTTTTATTTCATTACTTTGTGCACCATATTTCAAAATGCATGCTTTTTTATATTTATTGTCCATGTTTCCCATTTTCATACTATTGTTGTTCTTCTTCAGTACCCCTTTATTATTTTCTAGACCTGTACCCAACAGAGGGGGATATTTCCGGCCCCATTCTTTTGCTACATAAGTTGTTATATCTGTAATCATATCAATAGGATATCCCTTCTCCTTAAAGGCTTCACTGATGAAATTCAATTCAAATAACATTCCATCATTTCCACACTGTAGTGCAATCTCGGAGTTGGTATATTTAATTTGCAGGGAGTTTGGGGGGCAAAGCCCTGCATAAAAATTGAAAAAAAATAATTGTAGTAATTGCCCTGAGAAATCACCAATGAATATTCATGCAGGTGGTGTAGATATTTACATGAATATTCAGTTGGATTTACTTTTGAGTACACGGCTGTTGGTTGGTAGGCGAGGTTTAGGAGAGATTTAGGTACGTATTACGGGGATTTAAAGCGATTGTGCAGTATTTATACAGCATGAGTTCTTACTTCCATTATTGAGTTTAATGAGAGATAAGTTGGCAGTTTACACTTAAGTTTTTGTGAGAGTCGCTGATTGGCAGTTTACACTTTTATTTTTGTGAGAGTCGTTGATTTCAATTGTCAGTCTTATAAGTATTCGGTGTTGTGGTCTCAGCGGTTTAAAAGTCTGTCTACCAGTATTTTGATCTTGTAAAGTAGACCCCTTAAAACACATAAGATGATTGTGATTGAAGACCGAATCATAATCCTGTATATTGTAGTTAGCACTTTGTTAGTTAACTCAGTTTTTACTGTAAGCATGTATTGCCTACTTTCTGTTTTTGATACTTCTAATAAAATGCTGCAAGGATGCAAAAGTAATTCCTTACAAGTTATGTGTTTAGCTAGTTACTTAGTCAAAACTTATTATGTGACACTTTTCACTAAGTACTAAACTGTTCTGAAACAAATTAACATTGTAAGTAGACACTCCTAATGTATGCTGTCAAGTATATACTTTATCCTAACACTCATATATGTATAATGTGAACTGAAACATGGTGGGTGGGGTAAAGTAGTAATGGATGTCAACAGTTCATAGGACATGTTTTAAGTCATTCATTCATTGACACTTGCTTTATTCTGTTTAGGGTTACATTAAAGTGATAACATATCCCTGCAAGCAGTGCTTATCAGCCAGGAAAACCAATCCTGAGCAGTTGGTCAGCATTTTGTAGAATGTTCTCTGTCTCATAGATATGGGCGCATGTTTGTGCACCTATAAACATGAGTATTTCCACTTCACCTGATGACATGCCTTTGATGCCCTTGGGATATGGAAGTAAACCTTAGCACTTGCCCAAAACCCACTCAGATAGAGACAGGGTAGGCAAACTCCAAACAAAAGGCACCACAGACAAGAGCCAAAACAGAGAATTAAGAGCAATAAGGCAGCAATGCTAACTTTTCTAAACATGGATGCCAAAATTTACATCACAAAGTTGTCTCTCAATGTGAATTTCTTGACATCCATGTCTTAAAAATGGGTCTACTTTAGAAGATCGAAATACCAGTAGACCGACTTTTAAAATGTTGAGACTACAGTGTTGAAGTTTCATATGACGGAAACTTTATTATACCGAGTTTTACAAGATTGAAAGTTTAAAATGCCAAATTGTGCAGAGCTGAGTTGAGCAGAAGTGGATATTTGCTCATTTCCACACTGTAGTGCAATCTCGGAGTTGGTATATTTAATTTGCAGGGAGTTTGGGGGGCAAAGCCCCCCCTGCAAAAGCATAAAAATTGAAAAAAAATAATTGTAGTAATTGCCCTGAGAAATCACCAATGAATATTCATGCAGGTGGTGTAGATATTTACATGAATATTCAGTGGGATTTACTTTTGAGTACACGGCTGTTGGTTGGTAGGCGAGGTTTAGGAGAGATTTAGGTACGTATTACGGGGATTTAAAGCGATTGTGCAGTATTTATACAGCATGAGTTCTTACTTCCATTATTGAGTTTAATGACAGATAAGTTGGCAGTTTACACTTTCGTTTTTGTGAGAGTCGCTGATTGGCAGTTTACACTTTTATTTTTGTGAGAGTCGTTGATTTCAATTGTCAGTCTTATAAGTATTTGGTGTTGTGGTCTCAGCGGTTTAAAAGTCTGTCTACCAGTATTTTGATCTTGTAAAGTAGACCCCTTAAAACACATAAGATGATTGTGATTGAAGACCGAATCATAATCCTGTATATTGTAGTTAGCACTTTGTTAGTTAACTCAGTTTTTACTGTAAGCATGTATTGCCTACTTTCTGTTTTTGATACTTCTAATAAAATGCTACAAGGATGCAAAAGTAATTCCTTACAAGTTATGTGTTTAGCTAGTTACTTAGTCAAAACTTATTATGTGACACTTTTCACTAAGTACTAAACTGTTCTGAAAAAAATTAGCATTGTAAGTAGACACTCCTAATGTATGCTGTCAAGTATATACTTTATCCTAACACTCATATATGTATAATGTGTACTGAAATAT
Organism: Protopterus annectens; assembly: GCF_019279795.1. Classification (NCBI taxonomy): domain Eukaryota; kingdom Metazoa; phylum Chordata; order Ceratodontiformes; family Protopteridae; genus Protopterus; species Protopterus annectens. The sequence goes on from NC_056745.1 coordinate 522,242,182, forward strand.
GGTGGGTGGGGTAAAGTAGTAATGGATGTCAACAGTTCATAGGACATGTTTTAAGTCATTCATTCATTGACACTTGCTTTATTCTGTTTAGGGTTACATTAAAGTGATAACCTATCCCTGCAAGCAGTGCTTATCAGCCAGGGAAACCAATCCTGAGCAGTTGGTCAGCATTTTGTAGAATGTTCTCTGTCTCATACATATGGGCGCATGTTTGTGCACCTATAAACATGAGTATTTCCACTTCACCTGATGACATGCCTTTGATGACCTTGGGATATGGAAGTAAACCTTAGCACTTGCCCAAAACCCACTCAGATAGAGACAGGGTAGGCAAACTCCAAACAAAAGGCACCACAGACAAGAGCCAAAACAGAGAATTAAGAGCAATAAGGCAGCAATGCTAACTTCTGCATCATTGTGCTACCCATACAGTGGTTTAAAGACATTTTATCTAGCTTTTGTGGATGATTTATATTTGTACAGTTCACCAGACGAGGATGTGAAAGCACAACTGCAAATTAACACTTTCTTAGATACTATAAGAATGAACATTTATAACAGGAAAGCTGCAACACTAAGACAGCAGCAACATTGGGCAGTATTGAAATATAAAGGAACTTGAACAGGAGGGAGTATATAAAAATATGAGAATAGATGACAGGTCAGCAGAAAAATATGAACAAATAAGAGCAAAGCTTAGTAAGGGTTACTTCAGAAGACTAAACCTAATATTGAAAACTGTGACATTTTTGAATATAGTCCAAACATTTTAATTAATTTACCTTTCCTCTTCTAAATTACAGCGTTGATGTGAATGACTGACCCCAAAAAGTACTGAATCTGTTGGACAAGAAAATTGTAAAAATCCTTCACACTTATCAAATTATAGATAAAAAACATTACATACCAAGAGTATATATCCCTTGGTCTTAAGGAGGTGTGGCCTTCCTCGAAATTGCTTGCATGTATAAGTCTCCAGTCATGGGAATGTATGCATATTTGCTGATGTCCACCATATTTCACTGTATACCACAGAAGAGACAAAAACTGAATTAGCATAAAAAGTTTTAATCTCTGCTTTCGTAAAACACTTCAACAGAATGATAAAAACACAGTACCACACTCTATTTAAACCTAAAGTGTGAAATCAATTACTACTCAATTACAGTCAATCATAATTAACAATGAAAAAGTTTTGTAACCATTTATCTTCCTGCTTTCTAAAAAACACTTAGTTATGTGTTCATTCAGACCTGGTAAAACATCTGCATCAAGTCTAATCTGCCAACTCACTTGTTTACTTTCTACTTGATTCTTAAAATTTCCCCCTCTTTTGTCCATACTGACTTGCTCTAAAACAGTAAACAGAACCTTTTTAAAGTTGGTACACACACTGGAATGTTTATATAGGGCACTGTTTTCATCCCTTCTTTTTATTGCCCTTAAATGTTCTTGTATCCTATCACGTAAACATCTGGTGGTCATACCAACATAAAAAGAATCACAGGCTAAACACAATGCAATGTAAACCACCCCAGCAGACCCACACCCATACTTAAACCTAAAATTGATGGTATAATTTAGGTGAGGTAACAGAACAAAGGAACCCTTGTGAATGTTTCTACAGCTAGAACATCCATTACATTTATAGGTTCCTTTGCTCTTACTAGTGGTGGTGGTGGAAATTTTAGTCTCTCTTTTTTCTAAAAGTTGTTTTATACTGTGAACCTTGGTGTTAACAAATAATGACATATTAGAATTACCAACAGCAAGCAAGCTGGCAACATCCGAGGCTCAGAACAGGATTCATACACAAAACAAGGTAAAAGCAAAGTAAAATATGGACTAGCAGAAGACTAAAATATTCAACCTAAGTGATTTTGTTTTAAATGATTATCATTATATAATATCCAAACAAACAGCAGCAGGGTCACCACAACTTTGTTGTTGTTGTTGTGTTTTTCGGCTTTTCCCGGTTAGGGGTCGCCACAGCGGAACTCCGGTCCGCTATTATTGGCAGTAGATTTTTACGTGCCGAGTTGCCGGCCCTGATGCACAACCTTCAACGAAGGTACGCCCATTCACACATGTCTCCACACAGAAGACGCTCAGGACAACGTCTTTCTGTGAGGCGACAACACTACCGCAGCACCACCACCGCAGTATAGCAGGGTCACCACAACAAAAAGCATAAAAGAATTTATTAGTAACTGGATAAGCGCTTTCAGAAAACAATTTCCTTCATCAGATCCTACCATTAACTGACATGCATATAACTATATATACTACAATTAAAATGTCATAAGCCAATCAGCAGAATTCGAATGGCCCATGCAATATCCTGGTGAATCACAGAACAGCAGATGTCTTTTCTAATACATCATAACACATTCTCAATACAAATAAAAATATGTATATGTGAAAACACATACTAAAATATATGTAAAATTTAAAAGCATATAAAGGACATAACCATAACAAAGCGATCCGGTAAACAGTAAAGGAGACCTTCAGTGATTCACAGGATACTATCGTTGATTAACCCAAAAATGTATTTAAATCCACAGAGTAGGAAAAACCGCTAGAAACAAAAAACCACTAGAGATAAAAAATCATGGATTGAGCGCTTTCGTCTCCAATCGGAGACTTCATCAGGATTCTGATATTCGGCATATACTTCTCAGAGGTACAGGCAAGCACATGAGGGCTATGGCTGACCAAGTTCGCAGACGACTGCAAACTAGGGGCTATAATTGACTCTCCGGCTGACACAGACATCCTCCAAAAGGGTCTCACTGAGACAGATACCTGGTGTTAAAGTCATGGCCTCAAGCTAAATGACAAAAAGTGCATAGTCATCCCCTTAGGAAAAAACAAAGTAACCACAAACTACCACATAGGTGGTAGTCCCCTAAATACGGAAGATGTAATAAGGGATCTGGGGACCCAAGTAGATAGTAATATCACCTTTGATAATCACATTGCCATAGTGGTTAGAAAATCCTTCTACGTGGCCCACCTAATCACAAAAGGGTTCGCATCCAGATCAAAAGAGGTCATTGTGCCCCTCCACTCATCACTCATCATCATAGAGTGCAACGCCCCATTTGGGATGTACCTTACAAGACACCTGCAACAGCTGGAAAGACGACAGAAGTACCTCACCAAGAGGATCACTGGCCTCAAACAGATGCCCTATGCAGCTTGACTGAAGAAACTCCAGCTGTACTCGGTTGCATACCGCCTACTCAGAGGTGATCTCTGCCTGACATACAAGGCCATGTCCATCCCAGAATTGATGGACATGCTCCACCTAAAGAAAACCTTATCCCCTCGAGCCACACGCTCTAGGGATCTAAACCTCACCACAACAATAAATAGGACATGCTGGAGGGATAGATTCCTGTCCCAGAGACTTCCCACACTTTGGAACAAGATCCCAATCTACATTAGGCAGAGCTCCTTGCTAACACTCTTCAAAAGAAACCTTGACGAGTGGATGGGAAACAGAAAGGTTACCTCGGGGATCACTTCAGTGGCTCTGCTGGACAGAGGCACAGGGAACTAATCTAAGGGGTGGCGAAAGCCAACACATTCTGGCTAGGCTTATAAATGTCTTCGGGCAGATAGCCTAGTACCAACCTATGAACCTAAACTGTTACGTATAGCATATTGAAGTTGTAAAATTCGTTGTTTAAACATTTGGTTCTTTTTGCCTACATAAAAACTAGTGCAATGGTTGCACTTATCAATATATATCATATTTCTAGTAGTGCATGTAGCATATCCTTTATAAAAATAATCCTTATGTGTACTTGGATGTGAAAATGAATTTAAAGTATTTTTAAAAGGACATGCTTTGCATCTTTTACAAGGGTATGTACCTTTCTTTTCTGATGGAAATCTAAAAATGTATTAGCTGGCCTGTAACATAATAAATCTTTCAAGTTACTGTTCCTCTTACAACTAAAGCGAGGTACAGAGCCAACTATATTCCTTATCTGTTCATCCACTAAAAACATAACAACTTTTAGAAAAAAGAGATAGTAAAATTTCCACCACCACCACTAGTAAGAGCAAAGGAACATATAAATGTAATGGATGTTCTAGCTGTAGATACATTCACAAGGGTTCCTTTGTTATGTTACCTCACCTAAATTATACCATCAATTTTAGGTTTAGGTATGGGTGTGGGTCTGCTGGGGTTGTTTACATCGCATTGTGTTTAGCCTGTGATTCTGTTTATGTTGGCATGACCACCAGATGCTTACTTGATAGGATACAAGAACATTTAAGGGCAATAAAAAGAAGGGATGAAAACAATGCCCTATATAACATTCCAGTGTGTGTACCATCTTTAAAAAGGTTCTGTTTACTGTTTTAGAGTAAGTCAGTATGGACAGAAGAGGGGGAAATTTTAAGAATCAAGTGAGTTGGCAGATTAGACTTGGTGCAGATGTTTTACCAGGTCCGAATGAATACATAAATATTAAGTGCTTTTTTAGAAAGTTGAAAGATAAATGGTTAAAAAAAATGTTTTCATTGTTAATTACATGTAATTGACTGTAATTGAGTAATGATTGGCAGTGAGTTTTTACGGTGTTGAGCTGCCAGCCCAGCGCCCAACCTTCAAGGAAGTCACACCCACACATGCACGTACCTACCTGTATGTCTTTAAATTCACTCAACCGCAGGGAGGACATGCAGACTTCACACAGAAGGCACTTCAGCCGAGAATCGAACCGAAGAACCTCTTGCTGTGAGGCAACAACACTAACCGCTGCACCACTGCGGAAACTAATTGACTGTAATTGAGTAGTAATTGATTTCACATTTTAGGTTTAAGTAGAGTGTGGTACTGTAATTTTATCTTTCCAATGAAGTGTTTTACGAAAGCGGAGATTAAAACATTTTACGCTAATCCCGTTTTTGTCTCTTCTGTGGTATACAGTGAATTTTGGTGGTTATTAGTTATTTTATGTGGTGATTTTTTTTTTAGTTATATTTGCTGATGTCATCAGATCCAAATATAGCAAAAGTTCTAAAGCACAAAGAGAAATCTAAGATAACGTATTTGCTTAGTTTAGCAGAAGCATTTCAGAAAGGAGTGTGAATGAAAATTAAAGTAGAAATAGTCAGGATTCAGACAGCAACTGTAAGTGTAAAAAAAAAATGAAAAGCCCACAAATATAGTGATGAGTATAGAAAACTCTTAGAGCAACCACATGGTGAGCAAGATTTGACAAAGGAATGGTTAAGGTAGGGTGAATTTAAACCAAAAAATAAAAAGCCAATAATGGTGGCCAAAGATAGTGAGTTATGTACACATTTGTTTACAAAGCCCAATGAAAAAAAACAGGGGAACAGAGAAATGCAGGTTTTATAAAACAGAACTGGAAATAGTTTCACATCTCATTGCTGGTTGCAATACATTAACAGCTGAAAGGCTCTGTACAGAAAGGTGTAATAATGTGACAAGACTGTTGCATTGGGGATTGTGCAAACACTACAATAAAGAAGTAGCTGGGAAGATTTGAAAACATGAACCACAAAACATTATTGACTTGTGATGAAATCTGGAACACATGGCATCACCCAGTACTAACAGATAAAAAAAATAGATGCAAGAAAACCAGATATTGTATTCAAAGAAAAAAGAGAAAAATAGCATTAATCATGAGAATAGCTGCACCCATTGATTCATAAGCCTAACTACTTATTATACAGCAGGAACCTCTTATTGTAACAATTGTTAATGTCTGTTATGTACTTTACAGATGATAATGATTCTAGTTGTCTACTGATGTACTATGTTCTTCATCTGTAACTATGTTTGTAATTGTTAATTGCTATGTTGATCAAATTGTTAATTGCTATGTAAATACAATGTAACTACTGTCTGTATATTTTAACTGTGGAGCTTTTCTCCTCGGGCCTCCGCTGAAAATGGGCCTACGCCCAGTCGGACAGTCCCGGTCAACAAATGTGAATAAATAAAGAAAATTAGACAGTTTCAGAAGTAGTAGGGACAACAAAACCAGCAAAACAGAATTTTCAAGTACATTTAAATATGCTACCAGTACATATAACCTGTATAGCAGCAGAAGAAAGAAATTCTTGGTGCATTGCAGGTACACAGAGGAACACTCTTGGCAAACATCTAAGATTGAAGCAATATTAATTTCATGAACTTTAATCATACCTTGACTCAGGAATGGGGTCCATTGCCATCATGGTATTAAAAACCAAAACATTTAAAGAAATGAAAAAGTGGAGCCAGGCATAGATAAGTATTTTATTTTTCATGAAAGTACGGCAGAAATAAAATACATAGATTATTTGTGGGATACAAAATGGACACATTTCATGGGTTATGTGATCCTTTTCCCCTTAAGAGTCTGTGTTTGTGGATTTAGTTCGCTATTGATGTCTTTGCTGTAGATTTTAAGCATATAACTTATAGTACCTACTTCATGTACAAAAGCAGTGAACATTTTCACTTTGAGCTGGAAACTAGTACTTACTCAGTAAACAAAATACATAGTTTACTTCTGCAAAAGAAGAAATGGCATGGATGTTGAAAACAATGATTTTTTTATGACTTCTGATGCCCACCTCTTTTTCATGTCATGCCCAGTACATCAGGTGGGTTGAGGCTGTAACTTGTTGGAGCCAGGGGTAGATGAGTACCTTTCAGTCCTTTACAAACCTGACAACAGTGCTGACATGCCTGATTCAGAGACAGACAAGAATACTGCTGCCCCCCCCCCCCCCCCCCCCATATAGCAGTCTTTGTATGATCTTTTTATGGAAAGAAGCTCATGTTTATACTGTCCTACATGCACTGACATTTTGCACCTCTGCCTTCATAGGATCTTAGGATCATAGAGAATACAAGACAGTTGAATCACAATAACATTTACACCTTGCCAGTACCCACCTTCATGTTGTATCACCTTCTCATGAAGGGAGAAGTAGTTTAATCCAGGTGTAAATTTATGGGTGCCCATTCAATCATCTAGGTTTATTTTTATTTTTTAAGGATGCTAGGGCATCACTTTGTTTAACTTGCAAGGGAAGTCTCTTGCAGAGGTGAGATAGGGATTGGGTAACACATTTGTATCTGCACTGCTATCCCACCTCTGGAATAAACTTCCTTTTTCCTCAAAAATATAAAATCATTCTTGGGGAATAAGGATGAGAATCCTGGGTCTTCCTGTCTCGGGAACCTCTCCTTAAGGATACAAGCGTTGCAAGTTTCACAGTCTGTCTGCTTCTGTTCCAAGGAAGGCTGATGTTGCTAGTAAATCCTGGTGGAACGAAATAACATACTAAGTATTTTAGGGTAAATTCCTTTTTGCTCTCTGAGGTCCAGTATATTTCTGCTAATCAGAGACCAGGGCACTATCCTACCTTGCATCTAAATGAGAAGAGGAGAACAAGAGAGTATTTTCTTCTGCAACCATTGGCCTCAGTGCCTTACTGCCCTGAACTATCTTTCTCATCTGTCTGTTTTATTCTTTGGTTTGGATTGTGCTTTGAAAGAGCTGGTAGAGCTCAGTCTTTTGGGAGTAAGAAGTCTTTAGAAATGTTCCATATAATGGCTTCCTTAGAGGACCTTCATTTTTGTGGGTTTGACTACAATCGCATTGCGCTTAGGACAGAAACTTCTAGAATGTCTTGTCAGGTGGTGTGGCTCAGGTTGTCCTCCTTTCAATATGAGTTTAAGACAAGGCTGTTCCCTTTGCCTTTTTCTGTGAGAAAATACTGTTTAAAAAGGCTTTTAGGGACCTCATTGCAGATGTTCTAGTAGGAAACAATATGCTTTTCCTATCTTCCTGTAATTATTTTGTGCTCAGGAGGATTACTATGCAAGATACACCTCAATAATCCTGATTACCTTTCAGGAATGAATATGGGAGACTAGTTCTCCAGTTTTGTTACTGTCAGTAAAACTGGTCTTCCATCAGTAGTGATGTACCTCGACAGAGGGGAAGAAGAGATATGATATGAATGCACTGTGTTGTCAAGTAACAAGGCAGGGTGTAGCAGTAAGGGCAAGGACAAGAGACAAGGTGAAAACATGCATGTCCAACTGAGAGAGGAGTGTTTAAGAAAAATTTCAGGAAATACAAGTTCATGTCTAGGGTGCTGGGGTCTTGGAATGTATTTCAGGTGAGGGTGTATAATGATTCTCTTTGAAAGAATTCCTAGATGCCTGGGACAGGACAAAAAATGCAAGTAACGCAAGAGGCAAATGCATTGTGCTAGCTGCATCTGTTAGGTGGTCTTGCCTGACTAACTCCTTCTATTATAACTTGTGCTACTATGTTTATAGATCCCCAGGGACAGCACAGAGATGAGACAAGACCATTTACTGTGTTCTTGCACTTTAAATCATCACAAAGTGCCTTTGTAATTAGCAATGTTTGTTTGCTGGCTTCTGTAGTTTATGGGCACTCCCTTTCTTAGTGTAAGTTGGGTTATACTGTTTCTTTTTGCACCTTCTGTTTATCCTTGTGATTTTAAATAAAGTAGGGCTTGAACTGTACTTTGGTGGTGGTAGAAAGTACCCTGATCTCATTTTGAGCTTGGGAATCACTTCAGAGGGTCCTAAGTGTAATTTATTGATTGGTCAGTGGGCCATTTTGTTAGTGTAGTCAGTTGCTCTGTTTGTTTAAAGTTGTCAGATTTTTGCAATGCATTTTATAGTGCATTGGCAGTTAGCAATGCCCTATATAGATGCAAGCACTTCAAATTTAAATTTTCCCTATAAAACTACTACTCAAAATTCTGTAGGGCTAAATTCCACATAAAATAACTACTTTGTGCCATGAGTATAACTGCCCCATGAGTTAACACTTTGATATTCTTGACAGAAGTCTAAACTCATATGGCACCCATGCTAGCCAATTCTAAACCCTTCATGTATCATCTCTTAGTGATTACAAAATAAGAATATTAAATTATGGATATGAAATTTCCTAAAATCTCTGCAGCTAGTTTGGTGGAATAGATATGGGTGACAATGTAACAATTGCCTCATGCTTACTGACAGCCCTCTAATTAATAATAAAAATAATAATAATACTCATTTGTTGACCAGTTGAGCACACCGGACACACAGTCCCTTTTCAAGGGGTGACTTGGGAGCAGTGTTTGGTTTAGTGATTTGATTAAAGTTACACAATGTGCAAACAAAGGCTGTGGGAATCAAACCCTGTACTACACAAGTGAGGGTTCATAGTCTTAACCCTCTGCACCAACTGTCAGGTGTTTCTTAAATTGATATGGTATGTGAGCCATGTAGTTAAATAATGTCACGAGAAGCGAGGCTCTCACATACAAGCATTTATAATACCAAACAGGTTGTCAGAAACAACTTCACAATGACAACCGAAACCAACAAAACACAATTAAAAGCAGAAATGAGCACTAACTGAGGACTGCCAGAAGTGTAACAAGTCTGTTTAATTAAGCACTTTTGTTCTTTACAAATGAAGAACTTATTCAGAATACATTAGAAAAAACAAAGTACTACATTTAAAGAATTAAAATGCTGATATCATTACAATTAACCAATCCTATGTACAGCTCACAACTGTGTGTGTTCTTAAAGCAAAATTACTAATTAATACAGGCAAAATCAAAATTGTTAAAGATTCTTGTATTTTAAAAAGCTCTTAATAGAAATACTTTCGTTTATATCTGGAGCTGTATTAGCTCTTAAAAACACTTGCCATTTTAGTTCCATATATTCTAAAAATACATTACATTTCCCTACAAATCTCCTTTTGTCTGTTCTTTCAACAACTAAAAACTGAAACTTCCTAAAATCCTTATATTCTTGGGCATGCCTTGCCAAAACCTTGGTTTTGTCCTTTTTCTTTATTGCTAATGTATTTTCTCTAATCCTATCTGTTAACCGCCTTGTGGATTTACCCACATAAAAGCCATTACAATTTGAGCAACTGGCATGATGTATGAAATCATCACTTTGGCAATTATATCCATCCTATGCTATCAATGTGTAATTAATATGTTTAAAATAAAAACTGCTCACCGTTAGAATGTATCTACAGTAATAACAATTTTGACAGACAAAAGTACCACAAACCCTAGGGACTCTAGTGTTAGAAGATGTTGAAAAGGTCTTTCTAAAATCTTTTTTAAATTCCTAACTTTTTTTGAAAATAAAATTGGGACTAGGTCCTAAAGCTCTAGGGAGATGTTCTCCGTGTTTCACTGTTGCAGTCATCACCTGTGGGTTATCCCTGCTGTGGTAGCCCTTGGCCAGCCCAAATACCAGAGTCAGTTTTTTTTTTTGCGTGGGCTGCAGTCGCCTGTAGTCTGACGTCAGATTGTCAGTGCTATAAAGCAAGGCAGCCGACATCATTACATCAGTTTTTCTTGCCATGGAGCCCATAGCAGAAGCAGTTTGCACGAGTGTTGGTTGGTCACTACCAGAAGTTGAATTTCAGCTGAAAACGTCTAAAGCTAAGTACCCCGTTGGGGATCCTTTTTTCTTGCACTAACTGATGTCTGAAAAAGTTAACAATTGTCTCTGCTGTGGAAAGCAGATCCCACACTGAGACTTCCATTCTTACTGTGTCACTTGTTTAGGCCCAGACCACGACGTCCCCCGTTGCCGGTTCTGTGCCCTCTTTAATACGAGAACCATTTGCCGTAGAGCTCTTTTGCAGGCAGTTATTTTCATGTTCCATCTTCACATTCCGACATGACGTCCATCAGCCAACAATCTGTGGACATTCCAAAAAAACATAGAGATAAAGATAGAGACAGACCACACAAGGCTAAGCCATCCAACGACGCTACTGCTAAGCAGGTAGTCAGTTCTCCGGAATTCAGTGAGGTGCTTTTGCAGCCCCTGATGCCCAATTCAATATCTATCCAGGCCTCTACCAAGACCCTTTTGGAGTCTGGTATGTCACAAAAATCTTCTTTGTCTTCCCAGCCTTTGCTGTCTGTGCCTCAGTTGAGTCCGGAGCCACTACTCAGGCACAAGCTTGCGAGGAGCCCTTTCGTACTACCGAATCTAGACAAAAAAACAATGTCTTCTCTTCTGACTACCATTTCTTTCAGACTGACGGATTCTCTCAGGCCTAGAAGCCAGGCCACTTCTAGGAAATCTGCTTCTAGCCACAATCTTGCTACTGCTTCACCACCTCAAGCACAAATGCTGAAAATGGCGGAGGATCTCATCTCCCTTATCCGGGGTAGTCAGGCCACAACCTCTAAAAGCAAAGGCACCCTTCTCCAGAAATTATGACAGAACAGGATTCTGAGGAATCTGACTATTCAGTTTTTGATGAGGAACAGTATCCCTTAACTGTTTATGAGGTTTCAGATGCAGAGGAATCCATCCCTTCTGCCTCCCCTCCAGAAGACCTTTCCTCTGGGGAAACCCTTCACTCCCTCAGGGGACATTTCCAATGGGAATCCCAGGACTTCCATCAGTCTAAGAAAAGACTTAGAGAGTTTCTGGACCTGCCTCAGCACAGACCCCTGGCCATCCCCCCTGTTTTAGAAGTGATGGATGATGTTTTCCATGAATCCAGCTTAGCCCCTGACACCCTCCCTCCTGCTCCCAGTAAGCCTAACAGGTACTACAGAGTACCAGATTCTCACAAATACCTGTAGAGAAATCCTGCTGCAGACCCAGAGGTCATTACACAGGGACCTAAAGGAGCTAAGACTAGTTCTTCCAAAAATCCTCTTCCTTCTGACAAGGACTCCAGAGTTCTGGACAGATGGGGTAAAAAAGTATACACCTTTGCAACCTTAGCTATCAGAGCACTCATTTGTCAGTTCCATATGTTAAAATATCAACAACACACTTTGGAACTATTAAAACAGAAAAATGCTACTTTTCCTGACTGTGCCAATTCAAAAGAGTTAGCAGATTTACTGCACTCTGCTTAACAAGTGGCCAAATACTCATTACAATGTGGATATGATGCACTAGAAGCCTCTAGCAGGACAGCAGTGACAGGATCTGTTATTAGGACACATGCATGGCTGAAGGAACAACTTTTCCCTGATTATGTCAAGTCAAAACTTATTGATGCACCCCTTGATAAGGAACACTTGTTTGGGGAAAAAGCAGAAGAGGTGCTTAAAAAGATGGAAGACAAGCAAAATCTATGCAAACAGTAAAATGTTTCTTTCAGGTACAACCCCCAGGTTCAGCAGGAACTTTCCCTCTAAGCACTGGGCTTTCCCTGCACCTAGCAAGACAGGGCCAAGGTAAGCCCCGCATGGACAGACCATCCAGGCCCCTATCCCATGGCCAGCAGAGAAGCAAACAATAGACCACTTCTGTCTCTAAGGCAGGGAGTTCTAAGCCAACCTTATATGGCAAACACTCACAATGACTCCCCCTCCTCCCTCTGCCCTCCCTTCACTCATCAAAAACTAGGAGGAAGGATCTCCCTCTTCAAAGACATTTGGCTTTCTGTAACAAAAAACCAAGGGGTCTTAAAGATAATTTTTCAGGGATACAAATTCTCTTTCAGCGAGCTCCCAATTCCAAGAGGGTACCCTGACTTCCCTTCAAATTAGTGGGAAAGGCATCGAAATAGATACAAACTCTCATATCTCAGGGGGCAGTAGAACCTGTACCCTCGGATCAAACAGGCAAGGGATTTTATTCCAGACTATTCCTTGTTCCCAGAAAAGAGGGCACTTGGCACCCCATCCTGGATCTCTCCATTCTGAACACCTCCCTGGTGGTCCCCAAATTCAAATGCTAACTTTGCAGCAGCTGCTGCCTATGTTAACAAAAAATGCCTGGCTAGTAGTGACCCTAGACCTAAAAGATGCCTACCTCCACATCCCCATCAGGGAATCATGCAGGAAATTCTTGCACTTCATGGCAGGCTCACAACACTTTCAGCTCTCTGCGCTGCCCTTTGGCTTATCTACTGCACCCAGAGTATTCACCAAATGCTTGGCCATGGCCATAGCATTCTGCAGACAAAGAAATATACAGATTTATCCTTACCTGGACGACTGCCTCATTCAGGCAGAGTACAAAGAAAAGCTGCTCCAAGACCTTATCTTTGTCAAATCACTCCTAACTTCCCTAGGGTTCACCATCAATGAGAGGAAATCAAAGCAAAACCCCACCAGGAACATCATTTTCTTGGGAGCTCTGCTAGACACAGCATCCCAAATGGCCTTTCTATCCCCAGAAAAGCAGAGCTTCCTGCCTTTCTACTTTACCCAGCTGGCTTCCAGAAGTCACCTCACTGCGAGGAATTTCCTACAAGCCCTGGGATACATGGCATCTTGCATCCTTCTCATTCCTCTGGCCAGGCTTCACATGAGAAAACTTCAGTGGTATCTAAAGTACCTTTGGTGCCAGCACTCTGTCCCTAGAGACCTTTCTCCCTCTGATCCCATGTATAAGGGCCAGGTTTCTGTGGTGGGCAGAGACCTGTACCAGGAATAAGGGTCTTCCCTTCATCCTCCACCCTACCGGCCAGACCATCATCACCAATGCTTCAAACATTGCTTGGGGCACTCACCTAGCAGGCAGGTGCACCCAAGGTCTTTGGGATGCCAAACAGCTTCACTTGCACATCAGTCTGAAAGAAATTATGGCAGTACAAAAGGCTCTGAGATCTTTCAAACCCCAACTCAGGCCAGGGGTTCTTCTTATAAAAACAGACAGCACAGTAATGTGGTATATCAACAAACAGGGGGGACCCAGTCTTCCCCCTGTGCAGGTTAGCCATGAGCCTCTGGACACCTCCATGGGTCTACATCTAATTGCCCAACACCTACCAGGGGTCAACAACACCCTGGCAGATCACCTAAGCAGAAACTTACTGGACCCCACGAATGGAAGCTCAACAGGGAAATCTTTTTGCAAATCACTCTGGAAGTGGATCTCTTTGCCTCCCACCTCAACCACCAGCTGCAAAAGTTCTGTACCAGGGAGTATCACCTCCTAGCATGGAAGGTGGATGCATTAACCTTCCCCTGGAACTCTATTTTGTGTATGTATTCCCTCCTCTGCCTCTTATTCCCAAGGTACTGATCAAATTAAGGGAGGAGTGACCAAAGGCCATCCTCATTGCTCCAGATTGGCCCAGACAGCATTGGTATCCCTTACTGCGCAGCCTGACCTTACACCCCCCAAGCAGCTTCCCCTGATCTCAGACCTCTTGACCCAGGGGAGGGAGTAGATACTGCATCCAGACTTACAGACACTCAATCTCTCAGCATGGCGTATACCTTAAAAGCTAACAAGGAGTCCCTGTTAAGCAAACAGGTCCTAGACATCATCACAGAGGCCAGAAGGCCCAGCATCAGAAAATCATACGCAGGAAAATGGAAAAGATTCTGCTCCTGGAGCTAGTCCAAAGGGATCAATACCACGCTTCCATCCATCTTATCTTGGATTACCTAACCGAGTTGCTCAATAGTGGCCTCTTTTTCTTCTCTTTTAAAATCCATGCCACAGCCATTTCTGCCCATTTCGATTCAGACCCACCCCTCTTCTCTCATCCTTTGATTAAGCAATTCTTCAGAGGGGTGTCTAATATCAGACCTCCCAGAAGGCCTCCCACGCAACCCTGGGACCTAAATTATGTTCTAGAAAAACTAACCTTACCTCCTTTTGAACCTGCTGCTTCTACAGAAGTGAAATTCCTCTCCTGGAAGACTGCCTTCCTACTAGCTATCACCTCAGCCAGAAGGTATCAGAGCTTCAGGCTCTCATGGCTGTTGAGCCCTTCATCATTTTCCATGCAGACGGGGTCTTCCTGAGGACTCCTTTATGCCCAGGGTGGTATTTGATGTGACCCTCAACCAGGCCATACACCTACCCACCTTCTTTCCCAACCCTCAAAATAAGGGGGAAAGAATTCTACACTCGCTAGACGTACACAGACAATTCAGATACTATCTGGACCGTACAAAACCTTTCAGAAAAACAGACCAACTACTTGTCAGCTTTGCCCCTGAGGCAGAGGGGAAGCCCATTTCCAAACAAACCATTTTCAAATGGATATCACATTGTATCCATTTTTGCTACAGACTACATGGGAACCCCCCCCCCCCAAGTCTATCCGTACCCATTCCACTAGAGCAGCCTACACTTCCACAGCCTTCCTCAGGGGAGTCCCCACCAGGGACATCTTGGAAGCTGCCACCTGGACCTCTGTCCATACCTTTACAAAGCATTATCACCTACCTCTTTTTTCCTAAGTCTAGGGCAGGGTTTGCCTCTGCAATTCTACAGGGCCTGCTCACCCATGCCTAGGACTCTAACCTTTCCTTCCACCCCTCTCCTCAGCTTTGGGAATCCTCCCACAGGTGATGACTACAGTGAAACATGAAGAACATATTACAGTTGTGTCGTCTTACCATAAATGTAGAAGTTCGAGTGTATTCACTGTTGCAGTCCTGGTTTCCCTTGCCCCATCCCCCATATAACATCTTCCCGTAGGGGGACATAAGCTTCCCACAGTGGCTTTTGGCCACCAGGACCACTTTTCCTTATTTCCTTGTGCTTCTGATGAGTTAGGGCAAGAAAAAACTGATGTAATGACATCAGCTGCCTTGCTTTATAGCACAGACAACCTGACATTAGACTACAGGTGACTGCAGCTGATGATGCAAAAAAAATTGACTCTGGTATTCACGCCGTCCGAGGGCTACCACAGCAGGGATAACCCACATGTGATGACTGCAACAGTGAATGCACTCGAACGTCTACATTTATGGTAAGTTTACACAACTGTGCTTTCCTGGTTACCCATTATTATCTTCCAATTATTAGAAGTAATCCTTCTAATAATGGGACCATCCACACTCATGGAAGTTGGTAATGAGCACTTTAGATCTTTTTGTGAACTGTCATAAAATATCTTATTTTCCTTCCTGGAAACAATTTCTGCCTTAAAATCGGTGGAAATTTAGTTTGTCTGTCTCTTAGTACATTATTAGAGATGATCCTAAGCTTGTCTATAGGGTAACCACAATGTTTAAATAAATCAATGAGTTTCTACTTCATGAATGAAATGTTCATCTTCAATAATTAACGTACTAATTCTAACAAGCTGCCTCTAAATATATTAAACTTCATAAACACTGGATGAAAACTATCAAAATGAAGGTAGTTGTTAGTAAAGGTGTCTTTACGAAAAATATTATTGATAAATATATTTTCCTTTACATCTATAGTAACCTCTGTGTCTAAAAAATGAACAGATGTTCTTTGTGTTTCACTGTTGCACTCATCACATTTGGGTTATCCCTGCCAGGCTAGCCCTCGGCCAGCCCGAATACCAGAGGCTTAGTATTTCTGCATTGGTTGCTGTTGCTTCAAGACTGACGTCAGATTGTCAGTAGTATAAAGTAAGGCAGCCGACGCCATTACATCAGTCTTTCTTGCCGAGGAGCCCGAAGCAGAAGCAGTTCCCATGAGTGTTGGTCGGCCTCTACCTGAGTTTCATCTTCCAAACTGAAGCTGAAGTCTTCTAAAGCTAAGTACCCCATTGGGATCCTTTTTCTTGCACTAACCAATGTCAGAAAAAGTTAACAATTGTCTCACCTGTGGAAAGCAAATACCACACCGAGACTTTCATTCTTACTGCGTCATTTGCTTAGGTTTAGACCACGACGTTTCTCTCTGTTGTTTTTGTGCTTTGTTTAAACACCAGAACTATACGTCGTCGGGCCCTTATTGTAGCTATAGATATTTTCGCTTACAGTCCTCTAATTCCGATATGGCTTCGGTAAGCCATCCGACAGCAGATCTTCCAGAAAACATAAGGATAAAGACAGAGACAGACTGCACAGGTCCAAACCAACTGACGACACTTCCGTTAAGCTAGTCGTCATTTCTCTGGTCCTCAGTGAGGCGCTTTCATAGCCCCTGATGCCCGCTTCTGTGAATTTTCAGGCTGCTACTGAGACCCTTTCAGAGTCTGGTATACCACAAAACTCATCTTCGACTAAGGATTCTGCGGTTGTCTCACCCTGGCTGGGTCTGGAGCCGCTGAGCAGGCACCAGCTTCCGAGGAAGTACTTTGCACTACAGATTCTCAACACAAACCAATGGCTTATTTTGCGTCTACCATTCTTTCGAAACCTACCGAGTTTTTAAGTCCCAGGGTACGAACCACACCCAAGACCCAATCTCAGGCGGGTCTACTTCAATTCATTGAATCCCATTTCGTCAAAATTTCATTTCACTGAAAGTTCATTACATCGACAAGCATTTGCCCCCTTCCCCAATGTTGTGCGACCCTGGAGTTGATATATATAGTAGGGGGAGGTGTGGGGGGCACAGCCCCCCACATTAGGGGTGGCGAAGCCCCCACCTAAAATGCTTGTCGATGTAATGAACTTTCAGTGAAATTAAAGTTCGACGAAATGAGATTCAATGAATTGAAGTAGACCCTCTCAGGCACTTGCTTCCTTGCCTCAGTCTCAAATGCTTAAAATGGTGGAAGACCTTATTATGTTGATCAGGGGAAGCCAAGCTAACCCTTCCAAAAGGAAAATGTATCTGTCCCCAGTAGTTTTGTCTGAAAAGGAGTCTGATGACTCTGATGCATCTGAATATGAAGACATGCAACCCCTCTCTGCTTATGAGGATTCTGATGCAGAGGATTCAGTTCCTTCAGCCTCTCCACCTGAGGACTTTTCCTTTGGGGAAACCCTTCATACCTTAAGGGAGCATTTTCAGTGGGAATGTCAGGACTACCCTCAGTCTAAAAAGAGACTCAGAGAATTTCTTGGATCTTCCACAGCACAGACCCCTGGCCATTCCCCCAGTCCTGGATGTTGTGGACAATGTTTTCCTGGAATCCAGTTTAACTCCTGACACCCTCCCTCCTGCACCCAGAAAACCTGACAGGTATTACAAAACCCCTGACTCACACAAATTTCTTTTCAAAAACCCTACTGCTGACCCTGAGGTAATTTCTTAAGGACCCAAAGGAATTAAAGCAACCTCTGCTAAGAATCCTACCACCTCAGATAGGGATTCCCGAGCACTAGACAGATGGAGTAAAAAAGTATATACCTGTGCTACTCTTGCTATCAGAGCACTAAATTGGCAGTTCTATTTGTTAAAATTTCAGCAACATACCATGGAACTCCTCAAATAAAAAGTGTCTTCCTTTCCTGCTTGTGCAGAATCTAGAGAGTTACAAGAGTTAATGCATCCTGCAAGTCAAGTGACTAAGCACACCTTACACTGTGGTTTTGATGCCCTAGAAGCTTCTTGCAGGGCAGCAGTCACCGATTCTGTCCTTACAAGACATGCATGGCTTAAGGAACAGCCCTTGCCAGACCATGTTAAATCAAAATTATTGGATGCACCCTTGCACAAAGATAACTTATTTAGCACTAAGGCAGAGGAGGTCTTAAAAAAGATGGAAGAAAAGCTAAATCTATGCAGACAGTTAAGGATTTCTTACAGGTCCAGCAGGCATTGTCCCACCAAGCACTGGTCCTTTCCTGCTCCTACTAGGTCAGCTCAGCCCAGACCTCGGGGAAGCAGACCCCCCAGACAGCAGCCACAGGGAATGCAGAGATCTAAACAATGGAATTCCTCCACTTCAAAACCAGGGAGTTCTAAGTCATGCCCACATGGTAAGAACTCACAGTGACTCTCCCCCCCCCTCCTCCCTCTGCCCACCCGCACTTACCCCTAGGGGGAAAACTCTCTTTTTACGCAAGCACCAGGGCCACCATTGCCAACAACCGCTGGGTCCTCAACATAGTGTCCCAGGGATGCAAACTTTCTTTCTACACTCTTCCAACCCTAAAAGGGTTCCCAGATCTACCTCCAAACCAGTGGGCAGAGGTGAAAAAGCAAGTCCTTTCCCTGCTCTCTATGAGGACAATAGAGCATGTTTCTGCAGAACAGGTAGGCCAAGGTTTCTACTCCAGACTATTTCTGGTTCCCAGAAAAGAGAGCACCTGGCACCCCATCCTCAGTCTATCCATTCTAAACACCTTCCTGGTGATACCAAAATTCAAAATGCTCACCCTCCAGCAACTGCTACCCATGCTCTCCAATGGTGCTTAGCTAGCCACCCTAGACCTAAACGAGGCCTACCTCCACATCCCTATCAGGGAATCATGCAGGAAATATCTACGTTTCAGGGCAGGATCCCTGCACTTTCAGTTCTCTGCACTTCCCTTTGGCTTATCTACCGCTCCCAGAGTTTTCACAAAATGCCTGGCTCCCACCATTGCCTTTTGCAGACAAAGGAATATCCAAATTTACCCATACTTAGACTACTGCCTTATTCAGGCAGACAGTCAGGAAAAGCTGCTCAAGCACCTGGCCTTTGTAAAGTCCCTACTGATCTCCCTAGGGTACACTATCAGTGAAAAGAAATCCAAACTAGTACCCACTCAAAGGATTATATTCCTGGGAGCAAGGCTGGACACAGCATCCCAGATGGCATTCCTTACACCAGAAAAGCAAACTTACCTGACAGCCTACTTCTCTCAACTAGCCACCAGACCCCAGTTATCTGCAAGGAAAATCCTGCAAGCTCTGGGGTTCATGTTATCTTGTAGTCTACTCATTCCATATGCCAGACTGCATATGAGGAAACTTCAGTGGTACCTAAAAAGCCTTTGGTGTCAACACTCTCTAAACCCTGAAAACTCTTATACCAGTGATACCTTGCCCAAGGAAAGATTTTCTTTGGTGGGCAGCAGCATGCTCCCAAAACAAGGGACTACCTTTTTCACCACCCCCCTGCCACCCAGACCCTCACCACCGATGCATCAGACTATGCCTGGGGTGCACACCTGGACAACAGGTGCATACAGGTCCAATGGAGCCCACAGCAAATCCATCAGCACATCAACCAGAAAGAGATGTTAGCTGTCCAGCACGCATTGATAGCTTTCAGGTCCCTTCTTACCCCAGGGGCTCTCCTGATCAAAACAGACAACACCATTGTGATGTGGTATATCAACAAGCAGGGAGGGACTCACTCCTACCCTCTATGCAAGCCGGCCCTGAGCCTTTGGCACACAGCCTCTGCCATGCAACTCCACTTGTTAGCACAATTTCTGCCAGGTTCTCTAAACTCTCTGGCAGACCATTTAAGCAGAAATCTTCTGGACCCACACAAGTGGCAGCTAGGCAAAAGAACCTTCACTCTAATAACTCAGAAATGGGGCACCCCAAAGGTCGACCTCTTTGCCTCCCACACCAGCCATCAGCTCAGCAAGTTCTGCACCAGGGAGCCTCACTGCATGGCTTGGAAAATGGATACCCTATCCTTCCCCTGGGTCAATCTATCAGACTATGCATTTCATCCACTACCTCTCATCACCAGAGTACTGTTCAAGATAAGGGAGGAAAAACCAAGAACAATTCTTATTACTCCAGACTGGCCTTGCCTGCACTGGTGCCCATTGCTGCGCAGCCTGTCCCCACTGCCACCGTGGCATCTCAATCAGACCCCAACCCCCTGACCCAGAGGAAAGGATAATTCATGCATCCCCAATTGCAGACGCTCAGTTTTGCAGCCTGGCTTATTCCCTGACCACTGATCAATCTGCCAACCTCAGTAAACAGGTTCTAGATGTTATATGTGAGGCCAGATGCCCTAGCACTAGAAAGTCTTATGCTGACAAATGGAAAAGGTTCTGCACCTGGATTCAGGCTAAGGGAGCCGATACGGCACAGCCCTCCCTACCCCTCATTCTGGATTACCTACTGACCTGGTACACAGTAGTCTCTCTTTTTCCTCTATTAAAATTCATGCCTCTGCTATCTCTGCTCATTTCCACACTGAGCAGTCCCTTTTCTCACACCCTCTAATCAAACAATTCCTAAGAGGGTCTAGCAACTTGAGGCCACCCAGAAGAGAACCCACCCAACTTGGGACCTTAACTTTGTGTTGGAAAAGCTCACACTGCCACCCTTTGAACCAGCATCTTCAGCAGAGTTAAAATTTCTCTCCTGGAAGACAGGTTTTTCATCTGGCCATCACTTCAGCCAGAAGAGTCTCCAAGCTACAAGCACTCATGGCCGTGAAGCCCTTCATCATCTTCCATACTGACAGGGTTTCCCTCAGGACTAACCCATCCTTCATGCCCAAAGTGGTGTCCAGTGTGGCTCTCAACCAATCCATTCATTTGCTCACCTTTTTCCCTAACCCACAAAACAAGGGGGAAAGGATCCTGCACTCTCTAGATGTGCACAGACAGCTCAGATTCTATCTAGACAGGACTAAATCATTCAGAAAGTCTGATCAATTACTGGTTAGCTTGCTGCAGGGGCAGAGGGCAAAGCCATCTCCAAACAATCAGTTTCCAAACGGATAGCACACTGCATCCATTCTGTTACAAGCAACATGGAAAACCTCCCCCTAAGGGGGTCAGGACTTACTCCACCAGAGCAGCCTCCACCTCTGCAGCTTTCCTCAGATGAGTCCCCACCAGGGACATCCTGGAGGCTGCCACCTGGACATCTGTTCGCACTTTCACCAAGTATTACCACTTGCCTATCTTCTCCAAATCCAGGGGAGGCTTTGCCACTGCAGTATTGCAGGGCATCCTAGCCAGCCCCTAGTCTCCTTGACTGCCTCCACCCTTTTCCTCAGCTTTGGGAATCAACCCAAATGTGATGACTCCAACAGTAAAACAAAAAAGAACATAGTACAGTTGTGTACACTTACCGTAAATGTAGATGTTCGAGTGTATTCACTGTTGCAGTCCTGGTTTCCCTCCCTCCATCCCCCTCTTCTTTCTCTCTCTCTCTCTCTCTCTCCCCTTACAAGGAACATTTTGGAATTTACTTTCTACTGGTGGGGTTCTTCCACCATAACCTGGCTCCCACTTGGGGTCTCCTGACAGGGCAAGAAAAACTGATGTAATGGCATTGGCTGACTTACTTTATACTACTGACGACCTGAAGTCAGTCCTGAAGTGACAGCAACAGACGCAGAAATACTAGGCCTCTGGTATTACGGGCTGGCCAAGGGCTACCCTGGCAGGGATAGCCCAAATGTAATGATTGCAACAGTGAATACACTCGAACATCTACATTTATGGTAATTGTACACAACTGTACTTTCTCTTGTCTTAATTGCTTTATAGTTTCTCTTTTCGATACTTCTGTGATAGCATTCAATTTCTCTCCCTTACTACCCTTTGTTTTTGTGGTAAGACTTTATCTGTTATTAATTTAGTTGACAAGGTTG
This sequence comes from Protopterus annectens, assembly GCF_019279795.1. Lineage (NCBI taxonomy): Eukaryota > Metazoa > Chordata > Ceratodontiformes > Protopteridae > Protopterus > Protopterus annectens. The sequence goes on from NC_056745.1 coordinate 522,264,402, forward strand.
TCAGAAACACACACACATAGTACACACACCAAACATACTTCATAACTGACAAATAGATCCACTTATGTTGAAGCTGTTAAATGTAATCTTGCCAAACCCTAAGTCTCCCGCACGTTGTACCCACAATAAGTATCCTCAGCAACCCCAAAAGCAGTCTTTCAAAACAATAACACCCACAGCGACACATACAGCCACATCTCACAGCATTTCAGTCTCTGTGCCCAGAATGCAGGCAGCCACACAACCCAATATTTTGGTCATAGGGGATTCCATTGTAAGACAAACAGATGTTCCACTCACAATGGTAAGTTGCCTGTCAAGGGCCTAGTTCAGCAAATCACATATGCACTCAGGTCGTTGAACCATGAGTACCAGTATGACTCGGTCATAGACTTTGTGTGTGTAAACAATCTATGACATAACTTGGACTATATGAAGAGAGACACGATGGAGCTCTCAGACTACATGTCCCAGGCTGCTATGAGCCTAGCATTGAGCAGCATTCTACCTCTGCCAAGGATAATGCCACAATATAAACAGAAAATAATTGACCAGCAATTGGCTTAGTTTAGGTGTCATTTGAAGGGGACACATTTGTTAGGCTGGGAGGATATTGTAGACAGGCCACGCTGATTTGCAAGGAATGATCTGCACCTGTACCCTTTTGGTTTTCACATATAGACTAGAAGCTTGCCCCCCCCAGCCATAATGCCTTATTTTGGAATTGCCAATCTGATAAGCAAAACCAGCACAAGAACATCTAAAGGTGTTACTGCTCAGTGCCAGGAGCCTGAACAAGGACCTCCACCACCTGCAAGCTTGCCTTACCCTGGAAACTTTAGACATTTGTGCAGTGACTGAGACTTGGTTTAAAAACACAGAGAGAACTCCACCAGCACAGGGTTACAATGTCTTCCACACATTTAGACCACCTACTGTACAAGAAGGGATGAAAGGTGGAAGTGTCCCAATTTACATAAAAAACATACACATCTCAAGACTGGTCAGTCTGTATGATGTTCTTAATCTTCTTCACTCCAAATGACCATAGGCAAAGTCCCCATAATATCCTTACAAGCTGTAGTTCCCCTTCCATAAACCAGGAAACCCATAACACATACTTACTGGGGACACTCCCAAATCAACCCAACACCATATTCATGGGCAACTTTAACTATCCCAGACTAGGAATCTTACATGACCACTAATATGCATGCCTAGAGATTTCTGGACTTTGTAAACACAAATACCCTGGACTACTTAGTCCACATGCCCTGTAGGGGAGCAAACATCCTAGATCTGGTCCTCACAAACATGGGAGAAGATTGTACCTTCCCTAGTGTACTGTCCTCACAGGTCGTGTTGGACAATGAAGTGTCTCCTTAGAAGTAAAAATAAAACCCAGAATCCCAGCTAGTCCTGGGACTTTTACTAATTATTCTAAGACAAATTTCCTGTTATTAAGTGGCACCTTGGCAAAATTCCAAGCCCCCCGACCCAAACCCTGAGAACACCACTACCAATGTGGAATTGTTCATGGAAACCCCATATAATCATATTAACAGCTGCATAGAGATATTTGTACTCATCCATAATAGGTTATCTATTGTATTCTCGAAAGCCGACAATGTCGAATCCAACATTGTCGACACAAGAATAGCGAAAGTGCAGAACATCAAACGGGTAAAAGGAAATCTCCGTAAGGGGATATTTCTGTTTACTTCAATGTAGTGTGGTGTCGGATTTGGTATATTTAAGTAGCGGGGGTGTGCCTGCCTACACCCTTTAGATTTTTTTTTTTTTTTAAATTTTTTCTGAACATTCGAAATTTTAATGGTTCGATCATTAAAGGTCGACCTTTAGTGATTCGAACCATTAAACTTTCGTTGTTCAAATATAGACCCCCCATAATAAGCACAAGCACAGGAGTAACTGAAAAAACAAGCTACCCTGGTGGAATCCAAACATCAGTAAGTTGTAAAGCAGAAGGAAGAAAATCATGGAGAAAATTATGAAGTGCAGTGCCCTGCAATGTAGAAACCCCCCTCATCAATCTAAACAAGCACCTTAGAAGGATTATCAAATGTAGAAAAGCCAACTTTGAGGTACAAATAGCCTCTCAAGCAGGGCCGGCCTTAGGCCAATTGGACCTATTTGGCCCAATAGGGCGCCACTCCCTCAAGGAACACTACATTAGAATTTAGGGTCATCATGCCTTATATGACCCAGATATTTTCCTGAGAGGCACTGCAGCAAAGTGCAAGGCACTTTCCTACTTTAGTACTGCTCCCATAGTAGTTAAAAGGCTAGTATTATTAATGACTGCAGTTTCACTCCTCTTGTAAGGCTCAGGGTGTTAGCTGCTCGCACTTCTGCAGTAGCCAGTGGATGTCACTCAGTGCTCAACATGGTTTTCAACCGATAACTGGTTGAATTAACCTTCTGGTTTTGTGTACTGCTCCAGTTATCGTATCAGAAGATAATAAGTCCAGGTTTGTTTTAAAAACTGATAGGTGCTGTTTTCTTTTGCTTCTCTTTCTGATATTGAATTATTAATCATTGTTAATGGATAACTTTAGAAGAAATAACTGTAGAACAGTCAGTCTCAGAGAGCATGTAAACAAACACTAGTAAACATAAAAATGCAGAAATTGTGATGACAGGTAACTTCTGATCGCAAAGACTTGATCCTATATCAGCAGTATAGCAGAGAAGTACTTGTTGCAGTTACATATAGTAACAAACTATTCCCAGAAAAGTAAAACGTGAGGTGTATGTGCTGAGGGTTGCTAGGCAGTGCTGGATAGAAAAATGATTCACTTTGCTGAAAGTGTTAAGACACATTGGAAAACAACCAAAAATACAATAAAGATCGATCAGTGTTGATGCAACAGTGGGAATATACGAACAAGCGGTTTACCTTTACATGTGCGTAATGCACGTGTTAAATACAAAAGTCCGACTTTTTCAAGTTTTTGGAAGGCCGAAAACAAAATGCATTGAATGTGCAATGAACGATTACATAGTAACGTTCACTCATTGCAGATTCTGCATTTTTGGTGTGAGGTGCACTATAGTGGGGATCGGGAAGTGGACCCTTCCCCCACTGTAATGCAACCTCGGAGTTATAATAATAAAGTAGGGGGGTGCAGCCCCCCTGCATTACGCTTAGTCTTTGAAATGAATTTCGAAAATCAGCGAATCTGGTTTTCAGTTTGCTGATTTTTCGAACTTTGGTGCAGATCGGACTGACGATTTTCATCATTCCGGTTCGTACAAAGGGCGTTCAGTAGGTTGATTTTCAACCTTTCACAGGTAAACCGAACAAGCATGCAGAGAAGTACAAGTCAGGATAGTATGTAGCATAAATGAACACAATCATAAGTAGATGTGATACAAGAATTCAGTCAATAAAATAAATAATACAAGTGTCTGTACACTGTTATAACATCATATACTATAACAACGGAGAGACTAACGTACAATATCCAGTATGTACAATTGTTGGGAATGGGATGTTAAGGAGTGCAAGGCAGGAGTCAAATGAAGGGAAAGCAGGAAGTGAGAAGTACAGAAAAATAAAATACAGTACAACTAAAAAGGAAGTGTGTGGGGGGGGTGAACAAAGGGAAAGTGTGCAGATATCTCCTACCCAGGTTCAGGAAATCCAGACAATACTACAGAGTTTGGAACATTTGCTGTTAAGCAATGGCCCATCAAACTAGCTCCTTACAGTGTGCCAGAGTGAGTTAAGCAGAGCATGATAGAGATACAGCAGGAGATATTACTTATGTTGTAACATGCTTAATGACAAAATATAAGCTAAAAAATAAACATATTGTTCTATTTTAATCCACAGTAGCATATATTCCTGATATGTAATCTAAAATATTCCTATGTTTAAGAAGCCAGCAAGTGAAGGGAGAGGTAGTGTGGTAGACTGCGAACCAGATGAGGGCCCCCACCAAAATGGTCCAAACTGGGCTCTTGCAATTGCCAAGGCCAGCCCTGCTGTCAGGCCACAAGCAATCCCAAAGAATCCTTCAGCTATGTCTGCAACCTCAAATACAATACACAATAAAGTACTGAATTAATTGTAAATTGAGCCACCTGCACTGGGCCAGAAGATATAGCAAATGTACTGGCTGACAAATTTAGCTCAAATTTTAACCCCTCCCCCAGACACCCCTCAGGAAATAACAACAATAACAGTAACTCCATCAACTATCAGTAGGAAACACGTCCTCAAAGCAGTCTCCAAGGCCAAGAACACTGCATAGATGGGCCCTGATCATATCCCAGGATGCATGAAACTTGAACTGTTTGAACCACAAGGGTCACTATTTAACCACAGCCTCCAAGCAGACTTCATGCCAAATGAATGGAGGACTGCAGTGGTTATTCCACTACACAAGGGCACGGCATCCACAGTCCCAGGAACTTTCAACCCATAACCCTGACTAGCCCAATGTGTAAAGCCATGGAAAGAATAATCATGGCTATGTTAAACGTCAACATAGGAAAACTACAGACACTAGATCCAACTCAGTTTGGTTTTGTCAAGACAGGTCATGCCTACTCACCCTTGTGAACTTCTTCAAGAAGGTCACCAAAACAATGGACAAGGGTAAGATGGTGCACTCTGCCTACCTCGACCTGGCCAAAGAATTTGACTCAGGCATTGTAAACAAGCTCACTGAATTAGGTATTAACCCTTATGTCACCCACCAGATAGCCAACTGGCTCACAGATAGGACCCAGAAAGTTTGGATAGGGGAGTGTACCGCCATAAAAAGACTGATAACTAGCAGAATATCTCTGGGCCCTCTGGCTGACCAAGTTTGCAGATGATTGCAAATTAGGTGCAATCATTGAATATGCCAAGATGCAATACCCTCAAAGATTGCCTAGCACAGACTTATAACTGGTGCCAGAGTTACTGTCTTAAATCAGTGCCAAGAAGTGTATAATAGTATCCACCCCTGCAAATTACTACATTGGTAATACACCCTTAAGAGTAGACCCAGTAGTCAGGGATTTGGGAATACATGTAGATATTGACTTGGCCTTTGACCATCAGGTATGTACAGTAGTAGGAAAATCATTCTGTGTTGCACAACTTATAAGGAAGGATATGGCATCCAGGTCCAAATATGTCATCCTTTCATTGTACTCTGCCCTCATAAATGCAATCACTGAGTACAGTGCCCCCCCCCCAGCATGTGTCTAATCGGGTATATGCAGCAACTGGAGAACACACAGAGGCTCCTCACAAAAAGAATACATAGTTTAGAAAAAGTCCTGCGCAGACTACCTCAATGTCTTGTCCTTATGCTCAGTTTCATACAGGCTGCTGAAAGGTGGCCTATGCCTGGCCTACAAAGCATCCTGTGATCCAGCCTTAATGGACCTGTTGCACATTTTCAAAACAAATAGCAGCAGAAACACCCTATCCAGGGGCTTAAACCTTGGCTGCAACATAAATAGGACATGCTGGAGGGACAGGTATATGTGTCAGAGGCTGTCTTTTCCCTGAAACAGACTTCCCATCCATATCAGGCAGAGTTCTTTCCCTGCACTTTTTCAAGCAAAACATTGATCATTGGATGGGAAATTGTAAGTGTTCCCTGGTCTGGCACTTATGTTTGTGTTAGAGAGAGAGAGGAAGCTTGTAAATGCTTAACGACTCATGTCTAAGTTTATATACCCCTCCCAACAAAACCTAAGGGGCTGATACCTTTGTTTTATTTCTTGGAAGCATGGCGTGGCTTAAAAAGGCCCATTAGGGTCATTAGCCTAGAGCTGTTTTATGATCCTATGATAATCCTTTGATTTGGGAGTGACTGCGCAGTGGAGTATACACCTACCCTCTGCTGATGTCATTGCACATCTGCATTATAGGTGATAGTTGGACATACCAGAACAAAAAAGGTCCTTAAGTAAGATGAAACTGCTGGTCAACTACTGCCCCAGCTGTTGTCCCTTTACCCATGACCAGATAACTACGTTTTTATGAAAATATCTGATCTTTGTAAAGAAAAAACCTGATTAAGAGTGGAGGAATTAAAATAAGTTAATATAGAGAGGGACGCATAAAGGTATGTAGTAACAGACAGCACTACGTAATAGTGGAGCTGACCTGTAAAATGTGGCCTATTTGGGGAATCAGGATTGCATTTAAAATCTTACAGAGAAGGGTTTTCTTGAGTTGTCATATGACTAATGGAGGAATGTTACCCAGACAAGTATGCACAGAGACTTTTCATTGATTGATATAGGAAGCGCCATCTTATCTGCTTTATTCAGAGCCCGTTGACAATGCAGTATTGGAACTGGCATTCAGTTCCTTGTAGAGTGAAGACTAATGGGAGAATGTCAACTGGGAAGAATGCTTCAAGGGAAAATTGCAGCTGTGGCTATGTACAGCTGCTCAGGTAAATGGACATGTCTTACGAAGAGGATTTTGTTTTAATTTTTGTTTTTGTCTTGGATCTGGTGGCATTTCTTACAAAGTTTTTTTTTTTTTTTTGTCTTGGATCTGGTGGCAGGCTTGGTATATCCTTTGAGAGGTGTAGATACATTGTGATATTTTTGTATTTCATGCAGGGTTTTTCTCTTCTTTGCATTCTCCTTTGGTTTCAGGTTGTATTTCCCTTAATTTTGTTTTCTCGTATTAGATGATATTATTCACTGATGTTAACTCCTTAGAGTGAGCTCAACCTGTTTTCGCAGGACTGTTAAGTTATTTTTCTTTCATAAAATTATGACTCACTATTTGTATATAGTTTCTGGCCAGTGATGATGCTGTTTGTGTGCATTTGAGGTTATTTCTCACTTTTTTGCTGAAAATAATTATTTAACTGTTTATAGATGTAGCACCCAACCTGCACTATGAAAATACATTGTTTTAAGTTAAAACCTACCAGTCTAGCACCTGACAGTTTTCCTATTCAACACAGTAAATCAGCCACAGAGGCCTTAGCATACTATATATCTATCCTTGTAAATCATTCCATCTGATAGTTCTATTTTTCCTCTCCTCTGGCAAAATATGCTAAATTCTTCCACTGCACAAAGGTGGTACCTTACTGAACTCACTTGCTACTGCCCCTCTCATGATTCTATTCCCCCGATCCAAAGTGCTAAAGAAATGCGTACAGTCCCAACTAATCTCCTACCTTTCTCAACAATCTCTTCTTCTTCCATCTCAACATGGTTTTCATCTACACCACAATACCACCATTGCATTCTTAATTTCCCTAGCATTGTAAACATAAACTGAAATTTAGGTAACTATGTATTAGCCCTCTCAAGACCTCTCAAAAGCTTTCAGCATTGCCTGCCACCACATTCTTCTACAAAACCTGTCTAGCCTTGGCATTCATGACTGTTCCCTGACATGGTTCCACAGCTACCTTTCTCACAGATCTCAAGCAGTCAAATGGCAGAATGCTTTACTTGTCATTTCTGCCTATATCAGTTGGTCTCTCTCAAGGATCGGTCCTTGGCCCCATCCACTTCAACATATTTATAAATTACCTCCATACAGCAAGCAAATCTGCCCCCCATCATTCAGAATGCTGACACCACTGCTCTTTCCTACGCCTATTAAAGTATTACAGACCTACAAGTGATAACCCAGGAATCCATTTCATCAATTGAAACCTGGCTACACAAGATACAACTATTTCTCAATCCAAAAAAATAAAACAAAAAACTAATTCTCTGCACCCCTAAACACTGTGACAATCAAAAATATTCTTCTCTATTTCCTCATCTCACAACACAAAACTAGAACTTGTACAGCATGCTAAACTGCTAGGAGACTGCAGAGATAGCAGTTTGATACTTGATTATCATATCTAAAATGCCATAAAATGAAACCACCAAAAAGTAATCTCTTTTTTTAATTTTTCCAAGTCTTTTGGGTTTCTAATACCATGACAGGAATGGACCCCATTCCTAAGTCAAAGTATGATTAATGTTCATGAAATTAGTATTGTTTCAGTCTTTGATATTAGCAGGAAGTGTTCTTCGCAGCAACTGCAGTGTGCCCAGTAATGACTGCTTCTGCAGTTTGTACAGAGATACATGTATCGGTAACATATCTAAGTACAAATGTAAATTCTTTTTTTTTTATAAGGCCTGTTGCTCCTATTACTATTGAAACTGTCTGGGTATCCTTCCTCCACAATGCCCTCATTTCTGCCTGCAAGTTTACTGACTTTAACTTAAGTAACTTATATACAAACTAACTACTGCAGTCATACATGCTCACTCTCTGGCTGCACTCTCAAAATGGTACTAGAAATAGCACGTGCCTGGTATTAATATGTGCATGTTCAGTCCTTGATGGGCTTCTTAAAGGCACAGCACATTCACTCTGATCTACATCCTCCCTCTTTGAGAAATAGACCATGCAATGTTATGAATCTATTTGGCATGAAGATATTACAAGTAGTTCTTTGTCATGCAATTATACAAGACTAGGTGCATATATACAGTTATGTCCATTTTGCTGCGTATTTCACACTGGGCCTGGATATTCGACCATATTGTGTGACATAAGACTGGGAATTAGGTTTAGCAACTGGTGATGTCTCTACAGAATGTTCAACCTCTGGAGTATTTGGAACATCCTCTGGAATGGAAGAAGAGGCTAAAACACACTCTAGGATGGGAACAACATCTGGTTCTGTCTGAGATCTAGAGTCTCTATCACAGGAACAATGCTGTGACGATGATTCTGATACAGGAAGAAAATGCCTGTGATTTCTCCTGTACTCCACACTGTCAGATTCTACAAGGTAGTATCTCAGCTTGGCACATACGCCTGTAACTTGACCAATCCGGTCAAAACCTTTCGCCATTTGTATCCTCACTGCCTCTTCTTCCCTCAACAGATGAAGAAATCTGCTCGATTTATCATAACTGGACTTCTGGATAGAATGCTTCTTGAATAATTGAGCCTTGATGGTTTTGTTGTTCGTAGCTTTAGGCCTCAGTAAACTGGAACTAATAGGTAGTGTAGCTCTGGTTTGCCTAGATAGAAGTCTTTGAGCAGGTGAGCCAAGTATATCGTCACAGGTTATGTTTCTGAGATTAAGTAGATTCAAAAAGACATTAGTATTGTCACACTTTGATCTTTCAAGTAATTGCTTTTCACTCTGCACTGCATGTTCAGCTAGTCCATTTGACTATGGCTATTCAGGACTGCTAGTAACATGTACAAAGTCCCATTCTCTTGCAAATTTCTGAAACACCTAACTAGTAAATTGAATGCCATTGTCAGAAATAACTTGGTGTGGACAACTATGGACTGAGAAGTGACATTTTAACGGAGTAATAACAGTAATGGATGTTACGTTAGGTAGTAAGTCAATCTCAAACCAATTCCAATAAGAGTTTACCGATACTAAGCAGTGTTGATTGTCCCACTCAAAGATATCAGTGGCTACTGTTGATCAAGGTAGTTCAAGAACTGGACTTAGCTGAAGTAGTTCTCTTTGCAAATGTGGTCTAGTATTATTGCATACTAAACAAGAAAAAATTACTTTATCAATGCTTTTCAGTAATGAAGGCCAAAGTACTAGTTCTCTTGCTCTTCTGTTAGTGGATGTGGAACCTGGGTAACCAAGATGCAAAATCTGGACATATTCTTGTTTTAAGGAAGCAGGAACAACGATTTTAGGACCTTTGAAAATAATGCCATCTTCCATCAACATTTCATCTCTGTAAGGAAAATATATTTGCACTTCAGGTGGTACACTAGATTGCTTTAATGGCCATCCAGTATTAATGTAGTGCTTGAGCTTTTGCAAAATTGGATCAGTCTGTGTGTGATCTCTCAGCTCATCATTCTTGTTGCAAAGATGTTGCTTCAGAGATATCAATAATTATTGTGAGATCATAAAAAAGAACTGGAATATTTTACAAGACATCCCAGAACTGAAGAATACTATTAACGATACACCTGCCTTCTCTTTTAGAAACAGCAAGTCTCTGAAGCAACATCTTTGCAACAAGAACACCATTAATAGACAGTGTCAGTCAATGAGAACAGGCACTTTTGCCTGTAGACACTGCTCTGCCTGCCAGTATATTTATTCAGATACAGTCTATACACATCCTACCAAGAAATTTACTTTCAGGATTGATTACTATGCAGACTGTCGAACAACTAACCTAGTGTATTTTGCATATTGTAAGCAATGTCATGCATATTACATAGGAAAAACTAACAGACTATTAAAGGACAGGATACTGGAGCACATTAGAGATATCAGGAATTAGAAAGAGAACAATGCACTAGCCAGTCATGTTATATCAACAGATCCTTCACATACTTTTAGGTTTTTTGTTATTCAAGTTATAGAGGCTAATTTACAAGGAGGAGACATTGGCAATATTACAGAGGCAGCTGAACAGAAATGGATCCTTTTACTAAATGCCGAAAAACCACCAGGGTTAAACGGCACCTTCTCTGTTAAACCTTTCTTAAAAATGAGACGTTTCAAACATTAGTTTCATTATTTGTATCTTATACCTTTTTTACATGTTTTTATATGTATTTTACACATGTATTTTTATATGCCTGCTTATTACCTAGTACACAGACCCACATTCACCTATAATAGGTTTGTAACAGTTTTTACCTTTCTGTCTTTTTAAATATATTTTCTTAATGTTCAATTTGATGACAACAGCCAATTATTCAATCAACAGTTTGTTATATATAATGGTCTTTTTTCAGTGTTCTTTGTCTGATGAAGCAACAGTTTGTGGTCGCGAATGCGCTTACCTTATTTTTATTTTTTGTTTTTAATTGAAGAGCCTTTGGTTGTGTAAGTTGAGCGCATTTTTTATACACATATTCTGATTTCATCTGAGCCTTTTTTGTGAGCTGCTATCATAGATGACACCCATTCCGTTGGTTCTGTAACTGGACAAGTTACACCTTGCTGTGCCATTTTATCCAACTGAATCTTAACATTATCCTGCATAGCTATCGGAACTTTCCTTGCTGGTCTGACTACTTGATTGACCTCTGGGTCTAACTTCATAGAATACACAACTGGAAGTTTGCTCAAGTTGTCTTCAAAAACATCAGCATACTCTGAGAAAATGACTTCAGAAAAACATGGAACTAGGATATGCACTTATGTGATGAACTTCTTTGGTAAATGGAAGCGGATTCCTTCTCAAACTATCTTTGAGACCCAATAATGACTGCACAGGTCTTCGAACTACATAGGATAACAAGCTTTAACAGTTCTCGGCCAAATAACATGAAAGCATCACTGAGCTTTCTGTTTGAATTTCTTCACCTTCATAAGCAACAAGTTTCGCACTAGTGGCCACATCACTTTAGCAAATGTGTCTGCTGTTATAACATTACAGTTTGAACCAGTGTCTACTTTAAGCTCTGTGGATTTACCATTGACCCAGACTGTACAAAACACTTCGCTCTTTGGTAATAGATTCACTGCATCAACTCTCTCACCAATTACTGATACACCATCTACATAGAAAGTGGACTACTGCATCTCTGCTTGATCAACTTGCTTTTTTGTGTGACCTTTCTTTACAACTGTGCGGGACATTGCTGACCAAATGCTAAGCATTTCTCTCTTTTAGACTCATGATTGGCACCACAATTGCAACAGTTAACAGTAAAGTTGGACTTGGGTTTTGCTGATTCATGCTTGTACTGCACTTTAAAACAATCTCCTTTGACTGCACTATTCTTAGAACTTACTGGAAAACTACATATTTTCCCTGGTGAGCCAGCAGGGGCTGTGGCTGCCATGTGCTTAGGCCTACTTCTGTTTGCCACGTGTTGCATGCTATCTACATTTGCTCTGGAGCCTGCTGAAATCATGCTCTTGTCACTCACAAGCATACTTGTGTGTTTTTCTGTCATCTCATGGATTTGACAAATCTCAATGGCTTAACTCAATGTTAAATCATTGTCATGAAGCAAAATCTTTCTCACAGCAGTACTATTAATATCACACATGAGCCTGTCCTTTATTAACTCGTTTGGCTTTGTTTCTCAGGTCATTTATATAAGCTGCAAATGTGTCCCCTGGTTTCTTTTCTCTCATGTAAAAAAAAAAATGCCACTCCAATGTAATATTTGTCTGGGGGTTACATATTTCTCTGAACTTGCACTTCAAACACTCGGGGTCTTCCCTTGATTCATCATGTACATCAATACTACGAGTTTCACCTTCTTTCTCATACACTGCTTGTGCATACACAAATGAACGCTGTCTTTCTACAGCCTCTGATCCAGCTAGGTTTAGCAAAATGAATGCCCTGGTGCATGCATCTTTATCCGAATAAGTTCCTTGTATAAAAATATCGTACTCTTGTTCAAATATTCTCCAGTTCTCTGCGATATTCTGTTGAAATACAAGCGGTAAGGACTTATGAAATCCATCTGCCATATTAACACATACCAGTGAAGGGTTTGCAAATAAGCACAAACACATGCACATATGCCAGAAATTTATGCCAGTACCTGTAACTTTGCCCAATAGCACAGTAAGCCGCTGTATAACTGAACTTTGTGAAGTAAGTCTCTTGAGCACTGTAATACTCTTGAAATTATTGTACTGCAAGAAATCACCTTTCATCAGTGTAAGAAAACTATCATATAACTGCATGATGTGAATGAACTGGGCAAGAGAAGCTCAGAGTCAGTAACATTTTGAAGTAATTGCACTTTGCGAATAAACTGTACACAGCATGCTGAAATTTCCCCAAAATGGCGGTACCTTGCTAGGCAATTCATTACAGTGCAAGAAACACTCTGTAATGGTGACACTTTGTGAGTAGACACACCCAGCACAAGAACTTTTCGAAATGGCTATACTTCAACTGTACTTCATGAAATAGTCGCACTTTTCTAACTATAAACTCTTCAGAATACATTCACAGTAATAAGCACACACTGTAAGTACTTTTACACACTTTGAGGTACTTTGAGTAACTCTAGATCTGAAGTAGTTATTTCATTTGATCTGCAACCTGTGGGTAGTTGGATCCGACCTCGGATCTGAACCGGCAGCTTTCCAAGCTCCAAGATCCGAGCTCCTAGCTCCTCCCCCCTACCCATAATCCCTTGCTACCAACCACATTACCTCAGATCGTTTTTTGCCGCGGCTAAAGACAGTTGCTTCATAGTGAAGAGCTCCTGGCCTGGTGAGATTGTTCTAATTATAGACTTTTTTTTGTTGGTTAAACTTGTGTGTGTGTGTTTTAAAATCAAACCCTTAAAAACCCTTTAAAAAAAAAAAAAAAAAACTAATCTTCCCTTAGTTTAACTTTATCTCTCCCCCTCCCCCCCTAGTGTTTGGGTGTGTGTGTGAGAGGGCTTTATGGCTGAAGGATCTAAGGCCATATTTTCAAAATGTACTGAGTGTGGCCACAAGCTTTCCCCAGCTGATGGCCACACTCAGTGCGTTTTGTGCCTGGGGGCAGCCCATCTATCGGAGGCCTGCCAGATATGTGCGGCCTTCAACCCCCGGGCACTCAGGGACAGGAAGAACAACCTGATCCTGGCGGGAAAACTCCCCCAGGAATCGGCTTCTTCTTCCTCTCCCAGCCGGGTTCAAGCTACTCCTGTAGCTTCGGCACCGGCTACTCCCTTAGCTGTACCCGGGACTCAACCTCCCTTATCAGGTACCAGCTCTGTGGAGTCTAGTGCTTCTTCCCACAGGGAGAAGAAGCACAAAGACAGAGAGGGTCACAGATCAAAAAGGCGGGCCGAGTCTCATCCCTTGGCTCCGCCTGAGAAAATTCTGAAGTCCCCAGTGAGGGTCTCCGGATCCTCGTCCTCTCGGCTCTGTTCACCCTCTTTTTCTCCGGAGCCGGAGGAGGAGGATAGGTCTCCCTCAAGGTCTTTGAGGCGGCCCTCCCGGCCCACCTCAACTGCCTCTTCGCGGTCTACATGGAGCATCTCCGAAGCAGACATGGATTGGATGATGCGAAGATTTCTGCAGACCCAGATGCAGATGGGGATGCTCTTGCCTCCCCCCCCCCTTTGGGAGGGAGTGCAGCCCCCATTTTTGCCCCGATCGCTCCTTCTATGACCCGTTTTCGGGTCTTGGAGTTGTCGGATCCAGGCCCTTTCGGACCCGGGGATACATCGGCGCTGATAGCGATTGTGTCTTCGACGCTGACTATACCTTCGAGCTTGTCGGATCTGAGCTCTCGGGGCCGAGGGTTGAGCATCGGATCCGAGGGGGTGGTTGTGTCTTCGGCGCTGATTGGGTCGGAGCACACCAGTACCTCGGGTCCGACTGCTTCGGCTCCGACCCCGATCCCATCCTTGGAGCCAGGGAGGTTACTTTCTCAGGCTGGGGACAGTGAATCTCCCTCTGCTTTTGAGGTAGTGGAGAGGGTACTGTCGAGGTCATCCAGGTCCCCGACCGGGCCTTTGGATCCACCCGTGCCCCCACTGTATCAGGGTCTGTCTTCAAACATCCATCCATCTGGACAGCCTGCCCAAGCCCTCCAGTTGGTTCCTATGGAGGAACACCACCCTACGGACGAGCCCTCTTCGGACAGTCCCACCGAAGAGGCGCCTCGGAAGCATCAGTGCAAAAGGAGGCACCTGGACTCCCCCCGAGTCCATTACCACGGATACGGATTTGGATGATACGGAGGGCTCCCCAAGGTCACCCCCTGAAGATGTCTCCTTCGGAGACATCATGGAAATGTTGCGTATAAGAGGGGGTGGTCTGCCCAAAAGCCCTCCCTGGACGAATCTGTATTTCTAGAGGCCTTTGAGGCAGGCCCATCTACCTCTTGGGTGTCCCCCCCAGCCGACCCCTTGGTGGATCTAATTACCACCAGGGCTTGGAAAGACCCTGACACCGTGGAGCCTATCCCTAGATGCCCGGACAAGGTCTTCAGCCCTCCCTCTGATAGACCTTCTTGGTCCAAAGGCGCGCCGGTTGATGCTATGTTGGTGGCGGCGGCCACTAGGAAAGAACTTGCCCAGGAAAGTTCTTCGGTCCACCCGCCGGACAAGGAGTCCCGGGCGTTGGACCATATTGGGAAGCGGATGTTTGCTTCAGCGACCTTTGCCATAAGGTCGCTGAACTACATGGCACACACCATTAGGCTACAGCGTGACTTAATTAAAGAATACGCTGCAGCTCCTCCGGAGTCCATGTCGGTCCCAGACAAAAAGGTTTTTGAGACTCGAATGGCCACTCTAAAGTCCATATCAAACACATCTATGCGGCTTCTTTCCCATGCCATGGAAGGAGCCACTAGAGCTAGCGGAGCTGGAGTGGTCTTACGACATCACTCCTGGCTCCGCCTTTGCGACTTCACGGAACCCTTTAAGGCGTCCTTCGCGAACGCCCCTTATGATGGTTCGGCCTTATTTGGCTCAACAGTTCGCGACACGCTGGTCCAAAGCGAGAAGGATGGGAAGACGCTGTCAGCCGTCGGAGTCCGCTTCTCTAGCCCCCAAAGATCCTTCTCCAGGAATCAGAGGGGGCAAAAGAAGCTGTGGTTCCGTAAATCTCAGCAATCCCGTCCTGCTGCGGACAACTCATCCTCTAGAGGCAGAGGAGGACAAGGTGGACACCGGCCCAGAGGCAGAGGGGGGCCGCGTAACTTCGGGTCTAGAGAACCTTTCTCGGACAGACCCGTGCAACAGCCCTGAGGGCTTGCCCGACTGTCCCTCTCTGGAGGCAGTCAGGGGGCGATTATCGGAGCACCTGTCAAACTGGGAGTCCATTACAACGGATCGATGGGTGCTCCGGATTATATCCAGAGGTTACACTATACCGTTCACACCCCCCCCCAAACCCAAAGGTCTCCCCGATGTTCCACCCCATCAGAGGTAGTCCGCAGTTCTGGAAATTTCAGAGTTGCTAAGAAAAAGAGCCATCCAGCCCATCCCCCCAGATCAGTCCGGGTTGGGTTATTACTCCAGGTTCTTCTTGGTGCCAAAGAAAACGGGGGACCTCAGACCCATCCTAGACCTCTCGTCCCTGAACCTGTTCATACCCAAGGAAAAGTTCCGGATGGTCACCCTCCAATCTATTCTCCCCCTTCTGCGGGAGAACGACTGGATGTGCTCATTAGACCTCAAGGATGCGTACTACCATATACTAATGGACAGATGATCCAGGAGGTTCCTCCGCTTCCGGCTAGGAGCCAGTCATTATCAGTTCAGGGTTCTTCCATTTGGCCTAACCTCAGCCCCCAGAGTGTTTACCAAAGTCATGGCAATGGTTGCAGCCCACCTGAGATTCCAGGGCATTCAGGTGTTCCCTTACCTAGACGACTGGCTCCTCACCGCCCCCAACAGGCATCTACTGGGTGTGGCGAGAGATTACGCCCTCTCTCTGGCCCGTCATTTGGGCATTTCAGTGAATCTAAAGAAATCCTGCATGTGCCCCACTTAAGCCCTAGAATTCATAGGGGCCAGGTAGGATATTCAGATCTCCAAAGTGGTTCTTACATCGGTCAGGCTGAACAGTTTGTCTCTCCAAGTCTTAGACATTCTTCGGAGCCCCACTCCTCCAGCAGAATTAGTCCTGAGGGCGCTAGGGTCTATGTCAGCAGCGATCGGCCTTTCTCTTCATGCCCGTCTGCGAATGCGAGTGTTACAGTGGACTCTCCAGGTCCAATGGTCGCTATCGGTCCATCCCTTAGACATGCCGATTCCCCTGAGCAGGGCATGCAGGGACTCCCTTCTTTGGTGGTTACAGGCACAGGAGCTCAAAGAAGGGAGACCCTTTGTGATTCCCCCAGTCAAAGCCACGTTGACCACGGACGCTTCTTGCCTCGGGTGGGGCGGGCATTACGCGGGCAAGTCCGTCCAAGGCACATAGACTCCTCTAGAGACTGCATTGCATATCAACATCCTAGAGATGAGGGCAGTGCTTTTGGCGTTGCAAGCTCTTCATCACCTTCTTCCTCTAGGGACTATTGCAATCCAGACGGACAACATGTCCGTTGTCTGGTATATAAACAAACAGGGAGGGACCAGATCTTACCCCCTGTGTCGAGAAGCCATGAGAGTGTGGGAATGGGCGATTTCCACCAACCGCTTTCTGGTAGCAACGCACATTCCGGGACGGTCCAACATATTAGCGGACAAGTTGAGTCGGGTATTCCTCAGCCCTTACGAGTGGTCTCTGAATCCATCTGTCGTGAAGCAGATATTCCTCAAGTGGGGTCAACCTCGCTGCGACCTTTTCGCTTCTCCCCTAAACACAAAATGCAGTGATCACTTCGCGATAGTTCCCCCCAGAGGGGAATCCCCCAGGGACGCTCTGGTTCATGCTTGGCCGCTCGGTCTCCTTTATGCGTATCCTCCTCTTCCTCTGATGATGAAATTCATCCAGAAAGCCTGTCAGTTGAGGAGCAGAGTGATTCTCATAGCCCCATTCTGGCTTCGACAAATCTGGTTCCCCTTTCTGCAGTCTCACAGTGTGGCTCCCCCATGGATTCTGGACCCCAGACCAGACCTAATCTCGCATCCGACAAGCGAACCTGGTCAACCTCAGGCTCACGGCTTGGTTGATCCAGTTCCGTTAATGGCTAGGACACCCGGTATCTCGTCCCCTGTTAAAGCCATTCTGGTGGCAGCTCATAAGCCATCCACCAGAAAGCTCTACAACAGTAAATGGAAATGCTTTTCCATCTAGGCAAAGGATAAGGAATTGGATCCCTTTACGGTTCCTATTCCCACTATCCTGGACTTCCTGTCCCTTCTTTTTAGACAAGGAGCTAGTGCGTCCATGGTTAAGGTCCAGCTAGCAGCCATCTCTCATTATCACGTAGGGGATGGTGTAGATTCTTTGGCGTCAGCAAAAATATGCAAGACCTTCTTAAAAGGCGTGTTTCTCTTAAAGCCCCCTATTAAGCCGGCAGTTCCTCCATGGGATCTTACCTTGGTCTTACAAGCATTAACAAGACCACCTTTCGAGCCGGCAGCCTCAGTGCCATTGAAATTCTTATCTTGGAAAACGGCTTTTTTGGTCGCTATTACTTCAGCCAAATGAGTCTCAGAATTGCAAGCTCTGTGCATTAAGCATCCATATCTTATTTTTCACAAAGATAGAGTGGCCCTCAGGACTAATCCTTCCTTTCTGCCTAAGGTAGCCACAGAGGCTAACATTAATCAGTCAATTAACCTTCCTGTTTTCTTCCCGAATTTCCAAAACAAGTGTGAATACACATTGCATAAATTGGATGTACACAGACAACTACGTTTTTACTTGCATAGGACTAAAGATTTTCGCAAGTCAGACCAGTTGTTTGTTTCTTATGCTAAGTCAGCCATGGGCAAACCAATTTCTAAGGTGACAGTGGCAAATTGGATCTCTCAGTGTATTAGACAGGGATACACTTCATCTGGGAAGCCAGCTCCGGTTGGCGTGCGTGCGCATTCTACTAGATCTGTGACTACCTCGATGGCTTTTTGGTCTAGAGTTCCAGTAGACGATATTTGTTCAGCAGCTACCTGGTCCTCTTCCCATACGTTCATTTCTCATTACAAACTGGACATGATCTCCAGAAGTAGGGCTTCCTTTGGCTCCGCGGTGCTTTGGAATATCCTTCCGTAGGGACCACCCAGGGTCTTTAGGTAAGCTGGGGACTCTGTCCCACAGGTTGCAGATCAAATGAAGTAACTACTTCAGATAAAGAAGTTATGTACTCACCATAACGTTCCATCTGAGTAGATACTTCATTTGTCTGCAACCGACCCCCCCTGCCATCCCCCGAACCTCGGTAAGGTATTGTTCCTTTGGAGAATTTTCTCCGTCTTTAGCCTATAGGGCAAAATAACTGATCTGAGGTAATGTGGTTGGTAGCAAGGGATTATGGGTAGGGGGAGGAGCTAGGAGCTCGGATCTTGGAGCTTGGAAAGCTGCCGGTTCGGATCCGAGGTCGGATCTGACTACCCACAGGTTGCAGACAAATGAAGTATCTACTCAGATGGAACGTTATGGTGAGTACATAACTTCTTTTTATGCCCTTGATACAGTACAAAGTCGTAGTTATGCTGGAACACAGCACTTTGCCAAAAAAACATGCAATCGCCTTGCTATTTTATGCTTAATGTGCCTGTTTTCTTTTTTTTCTTTTGCCCTTATTATATTTGTTTTGCTCGTTTAATCTCTTTTCATGCCCATTGTACTTTTCTTGTGCTTGTTTTACTCTAAACATGTCCATTTTGCCTTAAACACACTCATTTTGCTTTAAACATACTAGTTTTGCTTTTCTGATGATGTCTTTGTCAAATATCTCAATTTTAAACATTTCTCTTTAGTTAATAAACCCTTGTAATGCTCCGTTTTATTTATTTTTTTACAAATTAACTACTACCCTGTAAATATAAAAAAAAAAAAAAGTCTCATCATGTATATTAAATTTGAATTTTTTATTTTTTTTCATTTTTGAATTTATAACTTACATTTTCTAAATTTTTGTTTTTCTTTTGTATTTTGTACTTCTTCTACAACATTTTGTAACCAACACTGTATTATATTGCACATGGAGCTTTTCTCCCCGGGCCTCCACTGAAAATGGGCACTTCTTGGCCCAGTGGACTTCCCTGGTAATCAAACTGAAATAAAATAAATAAATAAATACACAGTTTGTGTGAATTCTTATTACCTTTGATTCTTTTCTGGCTGTTTTTTATGCTCGTTTCTCTTGGTTTTCCTTCACTGTCATCTCTGCACCTCATGGCTCCGAATATCATTTTCTAGAATCCTGGTTCTGACACCATGTCACTCTCTTACTTTGGACACAATAGAAGAGTCTTCGTGGATTCTCTTCAAACAGCTTTATTATATACAAACACATCACGGCAGAAGTTTACTGACTTTAACTTAAGTAACATATACAAACTAACTATTGGAATCATACATGCGCACACTCTGGCTGCACTCTCAAAATGGCACTAGGAATAGCATGTGACCGATATTTATATGTGCACGTTCAGTCCTCGATGTGCTTCTTAAAGACATAGTGCATTCACTTAGATCTACACTTTTGTTATATTGCATGAATCTCTATGGACAGTCCTAATTACTGTGTTTATTTGTTTTATCCAACGTGTTAACCTCACTTTCAGTTTCTTTAACTTCTCCATTACTAATCTTCTTTTCTACTTTTCCTTTTTGTTTTCTTATGTTTTTGTATTGTAAAGTTTTCCGTGTCCAAATGCCTTTGCCTGTGTTTCTCTTCAAATATCTTTGTTGCTGCTTCTTTTCTATTAACTAGTTTTGGTTTCTCTTTTGCATAGATATTGCACCATATTAAATTTCTTTTCTTTCCCATGTCTATGTTTCTTTTTCAGATGTCACCTTTTTCTCCTATTTCTCCTTACTTTGGGGGCTTATTGTTCCATCATGCTGTGAATCCTTCATTTCGCAAGTATTCCATAACTTCAACTTCTGTTTTTTTAACTTGTACTTTACCAATCTTCTTTTCCATATTCCCTCTTTGTGATCTTATTTTTTTATTGTGAAATTTTCCGTACCTGGATGCATTTGCCTGTATTTCTCTTTGAATATATTTGGGAGTGCCTGTCTTGTGTTGATTAATTTGGCTTTCTCCTTTGCATAAATATTACACCATATCTGATCTCTTTTTTCCCCCATGTCCATATTTCTTTTTAATACTTTTCAAAAGTCTCTAGGTTTTCTTATTTTTATTTTTGCACTTCTTCAGTTGCTTCTTTTTCCAAATGACCCAAGGTGTCTTGGTGTATATAATGCTTTTCATAAATCTGTTGTATTAATGAACACACATTTTTATTTGACACTTCTGACAGTTTTTCTTATGGAAGTGTTTTTCTTTCCTCTAATTTCTCTCTTAATCTTTTTGTATTTCTTTTGTCTGGAAATTCTGAGCTTCTTGCATAATAGTAACAATACATAATTTCTTTCTTATCCTCAGTAGTCCACTGTATCGTCTTTATAGCCTATCAATTTTTTGGACTACTACTTCCTTCTACAATGGGGGGGGGGGCAGCCATCCTCCCCCTGGGCCTGGCCTAGACCCATTGTAGGAATGTTTCCATGTCTTGAGGATTCTACATTGTTGTTTTTTCCAGTCCTGGCACCAGTGCGCCTTCCAGGATTGGGCACTTTTTTGTCCTGGGTCTTGTGCATCCAGCTCTCTTTTTTTATTTTTTTAACCTGTTTCTGTTCATGACATAAGCCATATCAAATACAGTCTGTATATCAGTGTCTTCTTGGTAAGATTTTGTGAAAAACAGTGTCCACCTTGTGAAGGTACTCACCAAGACTTGAAATTTCGGCAGTACTACTGTTCTTTGCTTGCTGTCTGTATAGAATCAAAACTGTCCTGACAGACCATGTTAGGATTCATACTGTTTCTCTGTACAGCTTCTATTTTTACCAACCTTCAATCCACGTAACTTAACAAAATACAACCTGGCAGCGATCACAGTTCTTTGCTTATCGCTAATTAGACTAGAGGTATTTAACTCCATACCCTGTGGGTGACAAGTAGATGCCCTTTCAAGTCAAAAGTCAAGTCAAAGAAAATGTTATTGTCATTCAAAACTACACCACAATGTAACTGAATGAAGTTGCAATGCTTCATTCCCAGTGCAAAATCATGCATACAGAGAAGAAGAAGAAAATAACATAAAATACAAGTAAAAATAGAATAAAATAATAACATAATGATCAGACACACTTTACATATAAATAGAATTGAGTAACAACATGTGCAGAACATTACTATAACATAAGAACTATGCAGCATATGGAATGGTCAGCATGGATATTGCACAGGGTGATTAATATTGCATTTCAATTCCTGTGGTAAGCTAAAGTGTGAACCAGTGTCAAATGTATACATCAGTTAGTTATTGCACATGAAAAGCTTAATACTTATAGTGCAGCAAAGCCTGGATATGTAAGGATCTGTGCAGTCAGATAAGTAGCATAACTATGTGGTAGGAGAGAAGAATGCATCGTCAGTCTCCTAGCTCATTTTTCACAAGAGTTCAGTAGTCTGGTGGAGAGAGGAAAGAAACTGTTGTTAAGTCTAGAAGTCCTACAGTGCATACCTCTGTATCTGCTACCCAAGGAGAGGTTAGAAAACATACTGTTTGCAGGATGCAGAGGATCAATGGATATCTTCCTGGCTCTACTGTTGCAGTGTGATTTTTGTAGGTCTTCCAGAGGTGCAGGAGAGGAACCGATGATTTTCTCTGCTGCCCTTACAACTCGCCTAAGAGCCTTACGATTTGAGGTGTTGCAGCCCCCATACCAGACAGTGATGTTATTGGTAAGGATGCTTTTGATGGTACACCTGTAAAATGTTTGGAGGATGGTCTTCGATAGTTTGTCTTTCTTAGTTTTCTTAGGAAGTGCAAGCATTGCTGAGCTTTTTTGACCATGTAAAATGCATGGACTGGCCAGGACAAGTCCTCAGTGAAATGTACTCCAAGAAACTTTGTACTTTTGGCCATTTCCACTGTCATCCCTTTCATATCTAGAGGTTGGTATGGTGCTTGAGACCTTCTGAAATCCACAATCAGTTCCTTAGACTTACTGACATTCAGCGCCAAGTTGTTGTTGTCACACCAGCTGAACAGATGTTCAATCTCATTCCTGTAGGCTGTCTCCTCTCTGTCTCTGACAAGGCCTATGACCATGGTGTCATCTGCGAATTTGATGATTTTATTGATCTCATGTCTACCCACACAGTCATGTGTCAGCAAGGAGAACAGGAGAAACTTAAGATGCACCCCTGAGGTATTCTTGTATACAGGGTTATGCTTTCAGAACTGTTGTCGCCCACACAAACCCTTTGAAGCCTTTCTGTGAGGAATATTGGAATCCAATTACATAAGTGGGAGTTGATGCCCAACTGTAGTATTTTCATTATCAGATTCTGAGGAATGACAGTATTGAAGGCAGAACTGAAGTCTATGAATAGTAGTCTTGCATAGCAGTTCTTGCCTTCCAAGTGAGCCAAAGTTTCATGGACTGCTAGGGAGATGGCGTCCGCTGTACTACAGTTTGTCCTGTATGCAAACTGCAGTGTGTCCAGAGTCACTGGTATGCTTGAGGCTATGTAATCTTTAACCAGCCTCTCAAAGCATTTCATCACTGTCAAGGTTAAAGCCACTGGTCACTAGTCATTTAGAGTTGCTAGTTGTAGTTTCTTGGGTAAGGGAATGATGGTCATTGTCTTGAACCATTTTGGTACACTGGCTAGTTGTAGAGAAGTACTGAAGATGTCCGTAAATACTGATGCCATATCTTTTGCACATTCCCATAGTACCCTACCCATGATGTTATCTGGGCAGCTGCTTTCCTCGGGTTCACCCATTTCAAGTTTCTGATGACATTAATTGTGTTCAGGCTCAGCACTGCTTCATCCTTGTCAACAGGTAGTTTATTTGCCACTGTTTTGTTATTTGCATCAAACCTGATGAAGAAGATGTTCAGTTGGTTCAAAACTTCAGTGCTGTCATCACATGAGGCTGATGCAGGTTTGTAGTCAGTGATGGTTATTATGCCCGTCCATACTCATCTGGTATCTCTCTGGATGCTAAAGTGGCCTCTTTGCATCCTTAATACCTTTGTTCAATTTAGCTGTGGCAACCCTTAGAGCATCCATGTAATATGATCTGAATGCTGCGTTCCTAGCTTTTAACAGCTTGTACACCTCACTGGTTAGCATTGGCTTTTGTTTTGCCTGTATGATGATGCACTTGGTAGTTGTTACATCATTCACACCTTTTGAGATGTAGTCCGTGACTGATTCTGTTCATGTATCCAGGTCAATGTGGTTGTCTATCATGGCTGCCTGCCTGAACACTGACCAGTTTGTGCACTTGAAGCAGTCTTGCAGAGCTGCGGCTGCTCCCTCAGGCCATTTCCTTACTTGTTTTCTAGTTGGTTTGTTGGTTTTTAGTAAAGATTTATATGCAGGAACCAGCATGATGGCTAGGTGGTCAGAGCTACCTAGATGTGGATAAGGTGCTGCTTTATATGCTTAATGTTGGTATGTACCTTATCCAGTATATTTACTCCTCTCATGGCAAACTCCACATGTTGGTGGTAATGGGGTAATACTAACTTTAAGTTGGCCTGGTTAAAGTCCCCTGCAATTGCTATTGCAAACTCTGGGTTGTTGTTTTGCCCATCCGTTATAGACTGATAAGAGAGTAGACAGTGCTTCATTGGTGTTTGCATTGGGTGGAATGTAGACTACCATAATACATACTCCATTGAACTCTCTAGGTAGGTAGAAAGGTCTGCATTTTTAAGGACAGAAATTCAATGTTCTTTGAGCAGAAAGAGTTAACCTCTTCACAGTTACTGCTTCTGCTTTTACATATATACACACTCCCCCTCCTCGAGACTTGCCACAGAGTGATTGAATTCTGTCTGCTCTGAATAATGTCATGCCCTCTACATTTACTGTGCTTTCACTGATATTAGGATTAAGCCATATTTCAGTAAACACAAATAGATTGCTGTTTCCCACCTTGTTTTGTGAAGAGGCTTCCAAGTCTTAAGTAATCCATCTTGCTTTCAAGTGAGCATACATTTGCCAGCAGAATGGAAGGCAGTGCAGGCTTGTTTTTAAGTGTATGCCAGGAACCGTGAACATATGATTAGCCAGATGTTTACATTTCTGTCCATGATCCAGTAAAATTCCCAGGTGTAGGAATTCCTGAAGTATGTTAGGCCTTGTAGGCTTCAATGTAAACAGATGATCAAACAAGCAGCACTGTGAGATTTTAGATCCAATTTCTAACAGTTTCACTGCATTGTAATTTTTCTACGCCCTGCCCAGATTGTCATTGATCAGTCCCCATTCCACTCCTCCCACATGAAAAGTGATTATGGTTTCTCCCCTTCCTTTTTCCAGTAGTGGACTTTGGAGCCCCTTGCCTGCCCCATCCTCATTGCAGTTGTGATTTTTGCCGTTTGTCTATACCATTACAAATCTATTTTGCAATTTTCGTATTATTCAAATACTGACTGTCACTGTTTGAGTCCATTTCCTAACTTGATACATGTCCTGATGCTGTTGGCATTGTTATTCAATCCCCACAGACCCTGTCAGTGATCAGCATTTTCAGGCTTTTCCAACATCACCTTGCATTAGCCATGGTTCTTTGCTTACCCCAATCTAGCCTATCAGTATAAAGCCCCATGCCCACTGGGTGACGGACAGAGCCTATACCCTGATACCTTTGATCAGAGGCTGTATCCTGCAGCATGTTGTTTTTCACAGTGATTGATGTCATTTACTCACCCCAGTCAGCTTGACAGTGACCATAACCCATGGAATACCTCTGTACTATGTGACCACTATCTAAGCACCCACTCAGAAGCCCTCCTGTTTCCCACACTTAGCTCTCAGCGGCAGTTTGAGCTGTTGGTCTCCAGCCAACTCTCCCATTCATCCCAGTATCAGTTGTTTCATTTTCAAACTGTGCATCCTTTCAGAGGATGAGCATCCACTCCTCCCTAGAATGTTGACAGTTGAACTTTGCAAGTATAGTCACAACCTCATCCATGTATTGACAGGCCCTTCTCCAAAAGAGGATGGCTGGTATTGGTCATCAACCTACCATGCTAAACATGGTGCTGTCAGACAATATGACTTCTCTTCTTTCACCACCTACTTCTGCAGAATCTCCCTGTAATTGTTACGCCAAGACAGATGCCCAGAGTATCCATCTTCACTGGTGACAAAATGCATAATGATTTGTGTTGAAGAATCATACCTCTGCAGTATCTGATTAAGCAGACAGTTCAGCACACTATGCTGGCCAGCTATTGCAAACCTGCCACATGCCATTTCTGCCCACTCTGAACCATTCTTTGGGCCAACATTATAACAAACAGCAACCTCAAGACAATACTCTCCAGTGCAGGCATTAATTCTTATGAGTATTGTCCACTGTATGTTAAGGCCGTCATAGTACACAAAAGTGGGAAAAGAGTCCTAGTGAGTGAGTGGGCAGCACATTTCATTGTAATGAAATGCTTGTCCTACTCCAAGTGATGATATTGACGATTTTCAGATCTTGATACTTAAATCCAAATGTATTTACCCCACCAGGAACTCATGTGTCCTCGTTAGACCAAAAGACATCTTTGAGTCTTAGTTGCTGTCAGCAAAGCTGAATGCATTTACAAATGATATACTCTTTGTTATGTTCGCATATTGGATCTTTGTATTATTGTTTAGTATGAGTCACAGGAAAAAAATAAATAAAAGCAGATGCAATGAGAGAGACAGACAGACAGATAAGGAGTAACCTGTGAGACTAACAGGTTTTTCTTTCCTGCATAATTTGAATGCTTTTGCGAAATCAGCCAAGCAAAAACATGAGAAAGAATGAGATGCAAGTCAAAGAAATAAAGAGGAGGGGAGAGATTATCGCTTTTAAAAAAATAAGTCTTTTGATGTCTGTGCTGTGGCCATGAAAACTAGTGTCTGGTAAATCTTGTATTACATAACAGCTTCTTAAGCCTCACCCACAATTTTATTTTGTATTTTAGGGGCCTGTGGCAGTGAGAATGGCAAAGTTAGCAATCAATCGAGGAATTGAAGTAAGTGTCTTGAAATAACTTAAGGCATGTATTTTAAGATTTTTTTCTGAGTATTCCGATATTCTGTTAACTCTACAAGAGTGTGTACATTTAAAACTGTCTCACGTTTTGCTGAATTTACATATCTTTGTATTGCATTACAGTTAACTTCCTTCTTGGAGTGTAATATAATATAAGGAGATGGGATTTGCCAACAACTCCATGCTTACTGATGCATTTTATATTTCCGTGACACGCACAGTGTTTTAATGTGACATAACAGAAAACTGATAGAAACTGCAAAATTGTGCAGTGAACCTAACTGCTGTCAGAATCAAAAGGGTCATGGCTCATTCAGGCCTTGGAGTAAATTCTGTACAAGTGTGATATTGTTCTTTCTTGACTGAGTTTATTAAGCATAATAATCATGGCTTGAAGAGTGAAAAAAATTAAGTTTAATTTTAAGTTTCTCATTATCAGCATGAAATGACAAAGATCACCAAAGCCTCTGGTAAATCTACCTCACATCTAAGAACCCTGAGTACAACAAGAGAAAGTCACAGGACAAACAAGTAGAAAAACCACAGCAGCTGTCCCAAACGTGAAAATAGCAGACTACCTTCACTTCCATGTTATTTGAGAAAAATAAAAACTGTTAAACTTAAAACAATAAGAAACGGTAATAAGCAGTCCAAAACTTCAGATGTTAATTGCTCTTCTATAAAAGTACTGAAGAAATAAACTCAAGCAGACTTAGTCACTGGAGTAACTCAGCTTTTATTTATGATGACAGTTTTCATGCAGCACATGGATTTCATCAGATCAGCTTTTCAATAACAGCTTTACCCATGAAAAACAAAATATATACTTATTGAGAACAAAGGATTTTAAAACATGATTAAGAAAGTTATAACAGTAACACATAACAGATGAGCCTACCATTGGAAGCAAACCTGATGTTAACAAAAGCCACCTTACAGCCCCACAGGGAAAGGTTACAACAAAAGAGCCAAGGGCCAAGAACCAAGATCAGTTCTGAAATTCAGACCCTCTTGAAATTTATTCTCTACGTCAGTGATACGAAAAGACCACATAACTATGTTAACAAAAGTAAGTCAATATATGCCCTAACCAAAGGGTACACAATACAAGTCAGGTAAACTAGGTGGCAAAAAATAATCCTAAACAATTCTAATAGAGAAACATACTGAAAATAACATAGAAAAATAATCTTATTCTTCTTTCGGCTTTTCCCGGTTAGGGGTCACCACAGTGGATCACCTTGTCCGCTCGTGATTGGCAGTGGAGTTTTATGGTGTCGAGTTGCCAGCCCGGCACCCAACCTACCACAGAAGGCGCGCACACACACACACACACACACACACACACACACACACACACACACACACACACACACACACACATGCACACTCACACCTAAGGCCAATTTAGAGCGTCCAATCAACCTACAGCATGTCTTTGGGATGTGGGAGGAAACCGAAGCACCTGGAGGAAACCCACGTGACCACAGGGAGGACATGCAGACTCCACACAGAAGGCACCCCAGCCTAGGATTGAACCAGAGAACCTCTTGCTGTGAGGCGGCAACGCTAACCGCTGCACCGCCGTGGCCACTCAGAAAAATAGAAAAATAATATGCACCAGAAAATAAGCAAACTGTAAACATATGTCTCAGGTTCAGAATCAGGACCCAGGCAAGAGTACAAATAATGACTAATCCTTAGCAACTAACTCCAACAGTAAAAGCTAAATAACCAATATGAAAAAATAAAATAATCAAGAGCCAGTGCTGAAGCAGTAGTTGGTGGTAGCCTTACAAAAGCAATGAAAAAGTTCAGTCCAAAAGGAATCAGCTGGAGTATGAGACCCAGACTCTAAGTTGCCTACAAATCAATAGTACAAATCCAAACTAATAAGAGAAAGTCCAAATAAGTGTGCAGAACTAGTAATTAAGTCCTAGTCTGTCTCCAGAAAAAAAAAAACAAAGTGTAACTAAACTCCCTTCACTTAAGGCCAATTAGCACCAAAGTGACAACAAAACTGTTGTAAAAGAAGTTTAAGAACTAGATGATAAACCAAAAAGAAACAAAAGACAAAAAATCTGAAACCTAGACTGTAGAAAACAGTGTGTCTGTGTGTGTGCACACGTTTATTTATAGCTTGGGTGTGACAACAGGCAAATTAATTAAATAACAGCACTTACCACAGCAACTGATGTGTTATAAGCAAACATCACAAATAAAAAAAAAATAAATGAAATAGAAAAATCATATGTCCATTAAAAACAAAGAAAGTGCTTTCACCCATGGGTGAAAGTGCTTTCACCCATGGGATTTCATCAGATCACTATTAAAACTGAGCATCCTAAAAAGCAACCATACATTAATAATATGGGGGGGGGGGGAGTCTAAACCTGTGAAAAAAGCAAAGGAATACACATATACTTCATACTAGGCTATCTGCTCTAGGGCATTTATAAGCCTAGCCAGAGTGTGTTTGGCTTTCGCCACCCATTTTAAATGAATTTTGCTATGCCCTTTTTCGAGGTTAGTATACTGTGCCTCTGTCTAACAGTGACATAGAAGTGATACCCGGGGTAAACCTACGATCTCCCATCCACTCATCAAGATTCCTCTTGAAGACAGTCAATGAGGGACTCTGCCTAACCTGGACTTGGATTTTATTCCAGAGTGAAGGGAGCCTCTGGGTTATGAATCTGTCCCTCCAGCATGTCCTATTTATTTCAGTGCTGAGGTTCAAGTCTCTCGAGCGCGTAGCTCAATAGGATTTGGATTTTCTGAGGTGCAGCATGTCCGTTAATTCTGGGTTGGACATGGCTTTATACATCAGGCACAGATCGCCTCTGAGCAGGCGGTATGCCACTGAGTAGAGCTGGAGTTTCTTTAACCGGGCAGCATATGGCATCTGTTTGAGCCCTTTGATCCTCTTGGTGAGGTACTTTTGGGGTCTTTCCAGTTGCTGCAGGTGTCTGGTAAGGTACATCCCAAAAGGGGCATTGTACTCAATTATGGGCCTGATGAGGGATGAGTAAAGAGGCACGATGACCTCCCCTGATCTAGATGTGAATCCCTTCATGATTAGGTGGGCTATATAAAATGTTTTTCTAACCACTTTGGCCACGTGGTTTTCAAATGAGAGATTGCTATCAACTTGGGTCCCCAGGTCCCTAATTACTTCTTCCGTACTTAATGGATTACCACCTATGTGGTAATTTGTGGGCACTTTGTTTTTGCCAAAGGGGATGACTATACACTTTTTGGCGTTTAGCTTGAGGCATTGGCTCTGGCACCAGTTGTCTGTTTCTATGAGGCCCTTTTGTAGGATGCTTGTGTTGGCTGGAGAGTCGATTATGGCGCCTAGTTTGCAGTCATCTACGAACTTGGTCAGCCACAGTCCTTCCATGTTGGCCTGTACCTCCGAGAAATATATACTGAACAAGAGAGGTCCCAGGACTGAGCCTTGTGGGATGCCACTTGTAACTGGTTTGGAGTCTGACATGGCTCCAGCAATTCTAACCATGTGGGTTCTGTCCTTGAGCCAGTTTGCAACCCATCTAGTGACATAGGGGTTTATATTTAAGCTGGCGAGCTTATCTATAATGCCCGAGTGGGGTATTGTATCGAAGGCTTTTGCGAGGTCCAGGTACGCTGTGTGGACCACCCTCCCCTCGTCAATGGCCTTGGTGACTGTTTCAAAGAAATCAACCAGGTTTAAGAGGCAGGATCTGCCCTTAACAAAGCCGAACTGTTTAGGATCCAGTGTCTCTAGGTCCCCAATATCTTTATTTATGAGGTCCATGATGATCCTTTCCATAGCTTTGCAGACCAAGCTAGTCAGGCTTATGGGGGCGATAGTTTCCAGGATCTGTTGAGGCACCACCTTTGTGGAGAGGGACCACTGTTGCTGTACGCCACTCTTTGGGTACATATCCTGTAGTAAGGCTGAGATTGATCAGTAGTTTTATGTTTGGGTTTAGCTCTTCTTGGAGTTCATGTAGGACGCAGCCCGGGACACCGTCTGGTCCCATTGATGCTGTGTTTTTTGCTTTGGAGAGGGCGGCTCTTACCTGAGCATCTGAGATGTCGGGGGCAGCACTCTGCTGGAATAGATATTTGCCCTTTTGGTGGGGGGGAGGGTTTGCGCTGAACCTGTCAGCTAGGATGTTGGCAATGTCTGTGGGTTCGGTGTATTTTTTGTCATTTTGGACTAATTCTGAGCATATCTGGGAATTCCCACCCAGGTTCCTAACATAACTAAAGAAAGCCTTGTGATTATCCTTAGTGTCCTGTGCAATTTTTCTCTCGAAGCTGGCCTTAGATGATTTTATGAGTGCCCGTAGTTTTTTGCTAATACTGATCAGGGATGCCTTCCCTTTTTGGGATTTTGCTCTATCATGTAGTAGCTTCCTCCTTCTATTGTATAGTTTGTTTATGGCTGGGGTCCACCAGACAGGACGCCTGCCTTTGGAGGATTGGGTCTTGGTTTTATTTGGGATTGCATGATCCATGCATTCCTGAAGGTGTTCATAGAATGCATTTATAAAGGATTCTGCGGTCTGGGCCATATTTTCCACAGGCCCGGGGGCTTTGAAGGATTCCACCTCAGTTTTGAGGAGTGTGAAATTTGCTTTAGAGAAGTTTTTCACTGTGGTTTTCTGGGAAGGGGGTGAGGTCGGGATGTGAATATCCAGTGAGATTAGTTTATGGTCTGATCTTACCAGTGAGGGATACACTTCTGGTCTAGAGCATAGATCCCCCATGTTGGTGATGATCAGGTCCAGTATATTTTCCCCTCTTGTGGGAGTGGTAACAAGTTGTTCCATAGCATTTGAGTTTATAAATTCTAGGAACCTTTGGGCTAGGGTGCTGGAGCTAGAATAATGCTCCCAGTCTATGTTTGGGTAGTTGAAGTCGCCCATTATAATGGTGTTTGGAGACACCTTCATATTTTCCAGTGTTCTCAGGAAGGCTGAGTGGGGTTCCTGGGTTTGGGAGGGTAGTCTGTCGCAGGCTATAAACTGGAAGGCAGTTTTACCTACTGTTAGTTGCACATGGATAGTCTCTGATGCTTCGTGCTGTGCCACCAACCTGGAGGTGTGGGTATCTTTGATGAATATTGATACTCCCCCTCCTTTTGTGGTTCGGTCCAAGTTTTGGGACCGAAAAGCACGGTATGAGGTATAACCTGGTAGTGCTGGGGTGCTCTCGGGAGCCTTGAACCAGGTTTCTGTTACTACACAGATATCGATGTTCTCCATGCTAAGGAAAGTTTCGAGTGCGTGCATCTTGAGGTTTAGACTTCTGGCGTTGAATAGCATTACTCTTAGTTTCTTATCCCTTGTGATACCTATGGAGGTGGGTTTGTCTTTTGAGCCTTTCCTAAAAAAGGCACTAAGGGGGTGGCAAGAGCCTTTGCCAATATCCGAAAGCCTAGAGGTAACGGGTGCAAGCGAAGCATCATGGCTTGTCGAGCATGTCATCCCAGGCTGACAGGCATTGGATCCCCTTTGAATGACACCAATACTTAAGCCAATTGTTGAAATTGATCATCTTGTCTTCATATTGAAACATCATTCTTGGTGAAGGTAAGATGCTACCCAAGGTCAGGGTCATACCAGCCTGGGCTACATGCTCAGAGAGCTCCTCTATGTCTCTTTTCATATAGTCCAGGAAGGTATGTCTCAGGTCATTCACACCAGCATGGACAATGACTGAGTCATATTTGTACTTACGTTGGAGTGACCTGAGTGCTTGTGTTATGTGGTGGATCCTAGCGCCCGACAGGTAGCTTACCATGACCTTCTCCTTTATCAGACTGTGAGCGGGACGTCAGTGTGCCTGACGATGGAATCACCTATTACAAGTGTATCAGGTGTGTTGTTTAGCCTTAAGGGCTGTGACTGTTCAGCACACTGGCTTTGTGAGCTATGTGTTGCACGTGTTTTGTTTTGGGGTAGCGGTTGCTTGGGTGTCTGCTTTGGAGGTCTCTGCTGCTTAGGCAGATTTTTATTTAGAGCCTCCGAGTATGTTTTTGTGTCTTTATGTGTTTGGTTTGCTGTCGTGGTAGGTCTATGTGAGACTGGAATTGTAGTGAGTGTGGTTTCCTTCTCCTCCTGACTAGTTATGCCAGTACTGAGTTGAGCGAGCGTAGCCTCCAGTTTGGCTATATGGTTGCATCTCTCACATGTGTTGGAATTTGTTGGGAGGAGGAGAGGGTTGTCTGTGTACATGAGGCAGTTGTAACATTGCCTCAAGATTCCCAGATTCACCAGCTGGACTGGAGAGATTATTGACAACTGACCTTTGGACATGCTAGAATAGTACTGGGAATTCCTTTATAATTGAAAAAAGGGCCAATGGGGAACAAGGTACTCAAGGGGAATTTGTGAGGGTGTAGTGCTTTTAATTTTTTAGTGCTGACTTATATAATTGCTTTAGTGAGCAAGTGCCAGGCTTTAGAGTAGGTATAGGGTGTTTATTATGAGAACTAGATCAGTTCTAAGGGAAAAAGTGAAGAGCAGGCTTTGTGGAGCCGAGAATGTTTTAAACCCAATTAAGCGGAGCTGCCCGATGCTGCGCTATGCGCAAAATCGCGCAAAGCTGCGCCAAAGCGGGTTTTATACAGGGGAACTTGAAAGATCTAGAAATTGGCCCAAAACAGCCAATAGACTACCAGATTTCTGTGCTGGGAACACTCCTCCAGGGATAGATAGGCTGCTCTAAGCTCCCCACTGCCGAACAAAGAAGCTTCCCTTTATCCAAGAAAGGAAATGGGCAACACAGGAACTTTCCAAAAGTCCAGAATACAGCAAAGTCTGTATTGTAGAATTCCAAAAGAGAACAAAACCAGTAAAACAATCCAAGACAAGCCAAGTCAAACTGTAGAACACTGGTTTAATATGCTAGTGAATTAATAACACGTAAGTAACACATCAAAATGTACTAAGCGCTTTCACCCATAAAATGGGCATCATCAGAGTACAAACACTGTCACAGCAAATACCATTTAAATAGAAGCAGCAATTAGTACATAGTTAATAAATTAGTTAATCAAACCATAATTAATACAAATCAATTTTAATTAAACTAGTCTAACATTCATATAAATATCAAAACTCATAATAGTCCCTATAGAAAATAATATTAAAAAGACTGTCTGCATCAATGATTAAATAAAAGGACAAAAGTATTGTGTATATAATGTATATAACAATTACATATAAAAAATATAATATATAATAATATAATACATGACACTACAATTTGATTTAAAAATAATAATATTAATTAATTAAAAACTTTAGCACTTAAAAATATATTAATATTTATATTTAAAAAACAGAGGCAATTTCATTGTTACAAAGGGTCATTGAATACATGTAATAATAAATAAAATGTAATTATATAAATTGTGATTTGTATTTGAGTATACTAGCTATGGAAATATAATTGTTAATACCTGGGTGAGTACTTGCGTTGAATCTTAATTGCCATAGACATTCTTTAACTTCTAATGTCTTTTCATCCCCACCTTTATTATTGTTGTAGGGTATTCTATCTATCACGAAAAATAGGAATCTTTTAAAATTGTCACATCTTGTACTGTGCATATAAAGTGCACTAGTGTCTTTCTTCTTTTTAATATCCCTAACATGCTCTCCTATTCGATCTTTAAGTTTTCCCTACATAATATGTTGGGCATGTGGAACACGTGGCGAGGTATACTACCATTTTAGTATTGCAGTTGCAGTTTCCCAGACATCTGATGGTTTTTCCAAAATTTGGAACTACCACGTATGGACCATCATTAATGTATTTACATATATGGCATGTACCACATTTGCCCATCCTGGACTTGAGATGTATACTCTTATCATGTGTTGCTTCAAAATGCTCCTTTAAATTCACGCCTCGACTGTAGGTGATTTTGGGCCATGGACCCAAAATGTCAATACATTCATCATTGTTCATAAATACACAAACCCAACTTTCCCTTACTGCATTGATTATTTTCATTGATATATCATTATAGGGAATGACTAGAGCATCATTTCCTATTGTTGATCTATTTTCCCTAATAACTTTTGTAATACCAAACTTATTTGGACTGTATTTGGACTACTCTAGGTCAGGAAGGACGGGAAAGAAGGATAATTTTTTTGTTTTTTTTCTTTTTTGCAACAAACAGCAGAAAAATGCAATAAATATGTAACACAGGCTAGCACACTTGAGTGTGTAGCCGCAACAGGTAAATGCAACAAACAGGACAAACTTTAAAAGTGCAGGTGCAAAAACAACTTTAAACAGTTTAAAACAGTTCAAGAAGCAGAAATACTTTCAGTTTAGCTAGATCAGACAGTCGCCTAGGTAGTAGCAGGAAAAAAGACACTTTTATCAGGTTAGCAGTCGCTCTTTTAGCCTCTCTGCTGCTAGCACCACTCTGCAGGACCACGAGGAGCTTGGCTGAGTAGTAACAAGCGCAAAAACCGCACCAAAGCTGGTTTTATACAGGGGGACTTGAAAGAGCTAGAAATTGGCCCAAAACGGCCAGTAGACTACCAGATTCTTGTGCTGGGAACACTCCTCCAGGGATAGATAGGCTGCTGTAAGCTCCCCACTGCCACTGGTGAACAAAGAAGCCTCCCTTTATCCAAGAAAGGAAATGGGCAACACAGGAACTTTCCAAAGGTCCAGAATACAGCAAAGCCTGTATTTGGACTACTGTAGGTCAGGAAAGACTGGAAACAAGGATAATTGTTTTATTTCTTTTCTTTTTTGCAACAAACAGCAGGAAAATGCAATAAATATGTAACACAGGCAAGCACACTTGAGTGTGTAGCCTCAACAGGTAAATGCAACAAACAGGACAAACTTTAAAAGTGCAGGTGCAAAAACAACTTTAAACAGTTTAAAACAGTTCAAGAAGCAGAAATACTTGCAGTTTAGATAGATCGGACAGTCACCCAGGTAGTAGCAGGAAAAAAACACTTTTATCAGGTTAGCAGTCGCACTTTTAGCCTCTCTGTTGCTAGCACCACTCTGCAGGACCACAAGGAGATTGGCTGAGTAGTAACAAGCGCAAAAACTGCGCCAAAGCGGGTTTTATACAGGGGGACTTGAAAGAGCTAGAACATGGCCCAAAATGGCCAATAGACTACCAGATTCTTGTGCTGGGAACACGCCTGCAGGGATAGATAGGCTGCTCTAAGCTCCCTACTGCCACTGGTGAACAAAGAAGCCTCCCTTTATCCAAGAAAGGAAATGGGCAACACAGGAACTTTCCAAAAGTCCAGAATACAGCAAAGCCTGTATTTGGACTACACTAGGTCAGGAAAGACGGGAAACAAGGATAGTTTTATTGTTTTTTTTTCTTTTTTGCAACAAACAGCAGGAAAATGCAGTAAATATGTAACACAGGCTAGCGCACTTGAGTGTGTAGCCTCAACAGGTAAATGCAACAAACAGGAAAACTTTAAATTACAAGCGCAAAAACGCGCTAAAGCTGGCTTTAAAGCAGGGGGTTAGAAAGAGATAGGAAATGGCCCAAAACGGCCAATAAGCTACAAGTCACTGGGCTGGAACCACTCCTCAAGGGACAGATAGGCTGCTCAGAGCTCCCCACTCTCACTGGTGAACAAAGAAGCTTCCTCCTATCCAAATAAGGATATGGGCAACACTATGACACAGCCCAGAGATCACCAATACCTGAAGACTGGACTATTCTAGTTCAGTAAAGACGGGAAACAAGGATATTCTTTTTTTTTTTTTTTTTTACAAAGTAGCAGAAATTAGGTACAGAAACACAGTAAATGCTTTAATTCGGCTAGCACACTTGAGTGTGTAGCCTACCAGTTAAACTAAGCAAAAACAAACTTTAAAAGTGTAAAAAATTCAGAAATACAGGCAGGAATGCAATAAAACAACTTTGCAGAGCTTATTTAGTTAAAGAAACAGAGAATTCTATATATACAGAAAAGCAGCTAAAACACACAAACACTTCAGATGCAGTGCAACCTAGAGCACTTGAGTTGTAGCAATATTAAGGCAATTACAGTTATAATAAATCAATATGTTGTATCGTAACAGATAACAAGCAGAAACATTCAAAAATAAAGGCATAAAAATGTCAGAAAAATAAAGACTGGAGCAAACATAACATGTCACAACCATTAATAAAATAATTTGTGGTCCAGTTTCCTTAGCTGAGAAACATTTAATAGAACAAGCATAACTAATTTTAGGTGGGTTATAAGCATTACAGTGAATTTACCATTGCAGCTATTTCTTTTCCAAAATGGCATTATAGTTTCCTACAAGCAGACCCCATCCTGATCCTGTTCAAAATATGAAAAGTGAAAAAAGAATCATCTGTGGTTTCAGTGCTGCACTTTGAAAGCAGATTCTTACTTAGTCTGTTTCTAATTTCAGATGTGTGTTTGGCAATCCTCCTTTTAAACTTAGAAATAGTCTTCCCTGCGTTAAAAAAAATGACACTTGGAGCACTGGGTTCCGTAGACAGTCTTTTCACTGTTAACATTTCCAAGCTACCTTTTGTCATACTTCTTACCTGTGCTGGAGCAGTTAAAAAAGTCTCTGCAGCTGATGAGCTTACAAAAGGTACAAAAAAGTGACTTGCATTTAAAGTACCAAGCCTTTCCATACTATTCCTTTTGAATGTCACTTCTAAGTAAAATCTGATGTTCCTGCCTTTTTTGAAAACAAAAGAAGGACCAGGATCCAGAATCTTGCTCACCAGTCTATAATTAGACATAATGGATTGATTGTCACAAATTATCCTTTTTACTTCATGGGCATCTTTACTGAAAGTTAGTATCATACATCTTTTCAGATTTTCTTTCCTTTGGTGAGTGTAGTCAATGAATTCTGAAGTCACATAACAATCTTCTTTGTGGTTCATATAAGTAAGTGTCTTCCCTTGCTTTGAGACCATTAATAGAATCAAAAATACATCCGATGGTTTCACTTTCATATTCACTCTCAAGAACATCTTTGCGGAGGTCCTGCAGGTTCTTTAGAAAATTAGCTGTTGCTTTGAACACAAAAGCAATCCACATACCCTGTGATTCACATTATGCTTCCTCATTTGCAAGTGCATGCTGCTGGCATGAAGCTGTAAGTACACCTGGGTGGGTTTGTGAAATAAATCATTGTCAAGTTATTGTGACCGCATGTACTGATAAACAGTGAGATGTCCTTCTGTTCTCATGTTGCAGTATTCATAACTGTAGGGAGGTCGCTGCCTGCAGCACCGGGCATCCGGCCAGTGTACCAAAGTCTTAGGATCGAGGGTACGTGCAGCATTGCATGTCAGAGCCATAAAGCGACATTGGCTATAAAGGTGACGTCTGAACATACCCATATCAGAACTTTTCTGCCGTAATGATCTACAGACCTCTGATTGCCAGTTCCCAGAATCAGTTCGCTCGTTTGTTTTGGCTGTCCGATACAGATAAGTACCTTTTTGGGTGTTTTGTTTTCCTTACTTCTAGCTTTTCAAATGTACATGTCAGCTAGGAAGGGAAGTGTGCTTGTGGAGGACAAATTCCACATAAGGACATGCATGATCAGTGTTTGTTTTGTTTAGGTGAAGGCCACTACCCTACATCTTCCGAAATCTGCAAGTGTTTCATGCCAAAAATAGTGCGCAGCCGTTTGGCTGCCCTAAAACTTTACTTAGAAAACCAGAGACTGGTATGGAGGGTGAGGTAGGTGCCACCTCAGAAGAAGGCCAAAAAAGTTAGGCAGGATGCCCATGCTGCACCTCAGGAGTCTGGTGAGACTCACGAGGCAGATGTTAGCCCACTCTCTAGGCAGATGTTAGCCCATGGTCTCATGGGATGTTGCCTTCTCTTTTTCTTGGGTGTGGGATCTATCTTTATGCCCCCCTTCACACTGATTCAAAAAGGCCTTCTGAAGATCCAGAGGGACATACCAAACATCCTGCTGGTGACCCCCTTTTGGCCAAGACAGCATTGGCTTCCCCTACTAGCCAAGGGCAATCACCACAGGTTACCACAGGTTACCTCAATGATTCGACTTACTCACGCAAGACGAAGGGATCCTTCATCCATCCTCAGGTGCTCAATCTCAGACTCACTGTGTGAGTGATAGAGTTCTGATCCCTTTCAGACACCTTTATTCAGAGGGCGTACTGGATGTCCTGCATGGGCATCTTTACTGAAAGCTAGTATCATACATCTTTTCAGATTTTCTTTCCTTTGGTGAGTGTAGTCAATGAATTCTGAAGTCACATAACAATCTTCTTTGTGGTTCATATAAGTAAGTGTCTTCCCTTGCTTTGAGACCATTAATAGAATCAAAAATACATCCGATGGTTTCACTTTCATATTCACTCTCAAGAACATCTTTGCGGAGGTCCTGCAGGTTCTTTAGAAAATTAGCTGTTGCTTTGAACACAAAAGCAATCCACATACCCTGTGATTCACATTATGCTTCCTCATTTGCAAGTGCATGCTGCTGGCATGAAGCTGTAAGTACACCTGGGTGGGTTTGTGAAATAAATCATTGTCAAGTTATTGTGACCGCATGTACTGATAAACAGTGAGATGTCCTTCTGTTCTCATGTTGCAGTATTCATAACTGTAGGGAGGTCGCTGCCTGCAGCACCGGGCATCCGGCTAGTGTACCAAAGTCTTAGGATCGAGGGTACGTGCAGCATTGCATGTCAGAGCCATAAAGCGACATTGGCTATAAAGGTGACGTCTGAACATACCCATATCAGAACTTTTCTGCCGTAATGATCTACAGACCTCTGATTGCCAGTTCCCGGAATCAGTTCGCTCGTTTGTTTTGGCTGTCCGATACAGATAAGTACCTTTTTGGGTGTTTTGTTTTCCTTACTTCTAGCTTTTCAAATGTACATGTCAGCTAGGAAGGGAAGTGTGCTTGTGGAGGACAAATTCCACATAAGGACATGCATGATCAGTGTTTGTTTTGTTTAGGTGAAGGCCACTACCCTACATCTTCCGAAATCTGCAAGTGTTTCATGCCAAAAATAGTGCGCAGCCGTTTGGCTGCCCTAAAACTTTACTTAGAAAACCAGAGACTGGTATGGAGGGTGAGGTAGGTGCCACCTCAGAAGAAGGCCAAAAAAGTTAGGCAGGATGCCCATGCTGCACCTCAGGAGTCTGGTGAGACTCTCGAGGCAGATGTTAGCCCACTCTCTAGGCAGATGTTAGCCCATGGTCTCATGGGATGTTGCCTTCTCTTTTTCTTGGGTGTGGGATCTATCTTTATGCCCCCCTTCACACTGATTCAAAAAGGCCTTCTGAAGATCCAGAGGGACATACCAAACATCCTGCTGGTGACCCCCTTTTGGCCAAGACAGCATTGGCTTCCCCTACTAGCCAAGGGCAATCACCACAGGTTACCTCAATGATTCGACGTACTCACGCAAGACGAAGGGATCCTTCATCCATCCTCAGGTGCTCAATCTCAGACTCACTGTGTGAGTGATAGAGTTCTGATCCCTTTCAGACACCTTTATACAGAGGGCGTACTGAATGTCCTGCATGAGGCCAGGAAACCTAGTACCAGCAGAAATGATGTATCAAAATGGAAAAGATTCCCCAGGTGGTGTCTCAAGAAAAGCAGGACCCTTTTCTTACTCCAGTACCCATGGTCCTTTCTTACTTGTGTGAGCTTCTACATTCAGGACTGACTTACTCTTCTTTTAAGGTACACATGTCGGCCATCTCCGCCTGTCTTCCCTTGGTACCTCCTTTGGCATCCAGATTAGAGGTAAAACTCTTCTTAAAAGTGCTTC
The DNA here is from genome assembly GCF_019279795.1 of Protopterus annectens. NCBI lineage: Eukaryota > Metazoa > Chordata > Ceratodontiformes > Protopteridae > Protopterus > Protopterus annectens. The sequence goes on from NC_056745.1 coordinate 522,304,841, forward strand.
TCCATATCAGACCTCCTCGTAAACTGACACCTCTTTCATGGGACCTCAATTTTGTCCTTGAAAAACCCACACTACCTCCATTTGAACCAGCTCACTCAGCATCACTGAAGCTATGTACTTGGAAAACAGTACTGCTGGTAGACCCCACATCTGCCACGAGGGTCTCAGAAATCCAAGCCCTAATGACTACCCCTCCTTACCTTATCTTCCATAGGGACAGGGTCTCCCTCAGGACTAATCTTTCCTTCATGCCTAAAGTAGTTAATGAGCTGTCCTTGAATCAGACCATTAATCTCCCTGTTGTCTTCCCTCAACCTCAAAAGCGCTCTGAAAGAACTTTACATTCCTTGGATGTTCATAGACAACTAAGGTATTACCTGGACAAGGCCAAATCCATTAGAAAATCTGACCAACTGTTTGTCTCCTTTCACCCAAGGGCTTTGTGGAAGGCAGTGTCTAAACAGAGCATTGCATCATGGATTTCTAAAGCAATCTGTTCTTGTTATTCCTTTCATGGAAAAGATTTAACTGATAATGCGAGAGCTAATTCTACTAGAGCTGCTGCCTCTTCAGCAGCCTTTTTTAAGGGGGTTGACTACAGTTCCATCCTGGAAGCAGCCATCTGGTCCTCAGTACATACCTTTATCAAGCATTACAAGCTAGATTTGATTTCTAGAGCCAGAGTTGGGTTTGCTAGGTCACTTTTACAGGGTCTCATAGACCCGGCCTCTCAACCTACCTCCCAGGATCATACCTAAAGCTTTGGTACTCTCCCTACAGTTATGAATACTGCAATATGAAAATAGAAGAACATAGATTTGTTGTGTGAGAACTTATCATAACCTTAGATGTCCTTCTCTACCATGTTGCAGTAATCATTCTCCCCCCCCCACCCCTTCTTACCCTGTTTATCCTTCATGTGGGACATTTCCCTGCCTTATCTCCATCCAAACAGGCACAATAACGGGCACATACCTCTACAGGGTATCTTCTTGCCTGGTAGCATACATGGGTCTGAAAAGCTTCCTTTTTGTTTTGCTTCCCAGGGGTACTACTGTATGTGGCAGTCATTTCTGAGGTGGGTACGTGCATATGTCACATTTATAGCCAATGTCGGTTTATGGCTCTGACATGCAACATCACATGTATCCTGGATCCTAAGACTTTGGTATACTGGCCAGATGTCTGGTGCTGCAGGCAGCGACCTCACTACAGTTATGAGTACTGCAGCATGGAGGATAAGGACATCTAAGGTTATTGTAGGTTCTTAGGCAACAAGTCTATCCAGAAAACTAACCTTATGGTAATCGTGATGAGTAACAAATTAAAAAAAAAATCAGTTGATTGTCCATTGTATACAAAGAACTTCTTCAGAGCTTCCACTGACCCATTCTGTCGTGAATGAACCTAAGGTAACATTTGATGTAACACCAGAACTCCTTTTAGATCATTTCACTCTTTCACTTAGCTAACACCGTATTATCTAGGCTAGGAGCCATAGCTGCTCCCATTGTGACATTTTATGTTTATAAATACAGCATTTAAATCCTCAATAAATGTTGTTCAGCATCAAATGCAGTAATTTAGAAATCAGGATAATCTCACCAGGGAGGGTTGTGGTTTCTTCATTATGGTATCTGTCACAGCCACTATACAGTACTTGTAGGACAGCACAGTGTAGTGTGGTTCTACATCAGCAACCACCAAAATCGAATCCACAAAAATAGATTTCATTTTCCTCAAAAAAATCAAGAATGCCCAAAACAGAGAGGTTAGCCCCGCTAGCCAAAAGTTTAATGTGATATTCCCTAAAAAAATGTCCCAATTCAGTGATGCACCTTCCCCTGATATCACCAGCCTGCGTTAGGAGCTCTTGTTGAGGTTTAGGAATCTCAAAACACTTTGGTAGATTTGAGTGAGCTACTGCTAAAAAATCATGCGGCCCTCCATTGTTAAAGTTGTGACGATCCAGCTCTGGGCCAGTAATCAAAGAGCCTCAATCCTCACCACTGGTACCTGTGGGCAACATTCACTGAGAGGATAACAGGAACACACACAGTATTTCCAGACGCAGCTGTCTGCATTAAGTGCAATTTCCTTAAAGAACACACAGAGACCACAGTCAGTCTGTGGCTGGTGTCTCCCTCTTTCTCCAGAACCCTAATAAGACTCCCCACTGGCACAGCTATAGAATTGAGTTCTCAACTGAGTGTCCAAGCCAAGGGCTCCAGAACTCTCTGTATCCAACCAGTGCTTTGTGTCCCTGCCCAAGTAGCTGACACACACACAAGCACTCTTTGAGATTTGATTTACACACACACACACACACACACACACACACACACAAACACCTGGAAAAGGCTGGCATAGGATTACTAGCAAAGCCCCTTCTGCCCAGACTTTAAGGTAGTTATGACTGCCACCAGACACTCCTGCCAGCTACCTTAAGGCTCTTCCAGGTACCCAATATACTGGGTGAAATTAATATTACTACAAATGGTAGTTTGACCAAGAGCAAGGCTGTTAGGAGTGACCCACACAGTGTCACCAAATAAATATGCAAGTACTCTCAAATGTAAATATCTCTACAAAGATCAGCCACAATGAAAGGTATAAATATATTTAATAATGAATAATAAAAGAACAAGAAAAAGCTAAATATAGATTCACCATGACAGAGTTCAAAACCACAGGAAATATTTAAAATAACATTGCAGGACAGGCTCAGACAAATAAAGAAAAACAATATCTAAACTAAGCTTCACTATATTTCTGACTATATCAAAGAGAGGTACTATTCCCTACTTACTTAATAGAGCAAGTCAGATGATGTGGCGAATGGTCCTTTCTGTTGTTATCAGACTGAATACAGAATATCAAGACAGAATGCTCTGTCCACTGAGAGACTTCTCAAAATAATATCTAAAATATTACTGCTTGGATAGCTTGCAGAATGACATAATTCCTGGTCAGCTGACTTCTAGTTCCCATGCAAAACCTCCATTGCTGGAAGCTGGCAGGACTTAGCACCTACCTGTAAAAATACGCACACACAAGGGCTTTTGCTTGGATCTTTGGCAGGTGTTGCAGTTCATAAAACAATTGCATTCCTCCACACTTCAAGACTAGTAATTAGTTCACCTCAAAGACAATACAGAAAGCATCCTAGTACAGACTTTGTGTCTCTAGCTGCCTTGAAACCTGTGAGATAGTATCTTTATGGCCTAGCCTGTAAAGGGACTTCATTTCAGATATTTTTCTAAAGTTTGCTGGACAGAGGTTAACCATCCAGAACATACACATTTAAACAGTTACAATAGGGCATGAACATTTCTGTTATCTCCAGTAAGGCACACTGTGCATACATTTCAAACACAAGCACTTTACAAATACCTTTTCAACACAAATGTCTGTACAAATCAGTTTGATATACACATGACATGCAGTTCTAATATATTTGTAACACCAGCATCTTGTATGAATTAGTTTGATATTCACAAATGACATATAATTATTTACAAAATTCCAGCTAGCTGTGCTGGCAATACCTCATTTTGTCACAAAGATCATTTTCATAAAGGTGTTGCAGGGTGTCATGTATGTTCTTATATGCGGAAGAAAAAGTGTCAGTGTTGACCTTGTGATAAAAGTCAGTGTTACCAACCATTACTTTGATCTTTTAAATATATTTGTGTTGGTAACAAAAATGCCACCCCCCCCCCCCGACAGCTATCATAAAATGACATGATTTATCTGAGCTTATGCCTCTGATGGCATTAATTTCATCTTTGCTTATATTATAAAATTTCTTGTGGCAAGGTCTGCTGAGGGCTTTTCTGATGATTGCCTCACATTTACCCTCAAAAGCAATCCGCATTGGATTAATGGTAAGGCAAAAATGGCTTGTTTTTTCCATTGTACCCTGTTCTTGTCAGTGGGTCTTTCACTTTATCATAAAAAATACTTGCAGACTCAGCTTCTGCATATACAGCTTTAAGTCAATAATGGTGTTCACCACCTAATTCCTGTCATGAGGAGTGGCAGACAGTGACTCCCTGCATCCATGGCCTATCATGACACATCCTAGGGTAAACAAAAAGTTGTGACCACTGTCATTTGAGGTCAGTACTGGCTGTGGATGCTGATCACTAACAGTATGGAATTATCTGTTTCTCATCTAAGTACCCCCCCCCCCCTTTTAGCTCTTAATTTGTGTCCAAGAGCTTTAGCTGCAGGTTACAACTGAAATCAAGATATTCTATCTCCTAGCATTTTGGGGCTGTAGTGTTAATTATTTTCCATTCTTTGGCTTCTTTGAAGACAAGGAGCCACAACTTATTTTATTTCCATGTTTGATGTTACTCCAAATGTATTTTTTGAATATCTGTGAACTGCTGTAAACAGTAAAAAAATGCTGCCATTGTGCACCAAGTGATTCAGTAGCCAGCATTATCAAGGAAATGAAAAATAATCGTAGCTTTGTAACCTGGAACATCAGCTTGGGTGTCAAGGATGGGAAAGTTGGGGAACTGTGATGAATAAAATAGCCTTTTGGGGGACTACATGTAAAAGTTTTTGTCATTCAAACTGTACAGGCCCATATTAAAATATACAAACAGACCATTTTAGTTTTGTTTAACAGCATTACTCCACATGACACACTGGGAAGGAAGCATAATTGAAGAGTTAGTAACTGCATCACTCAATCCATAGAAAACTGTGAAAAAAAACATACAGATAGTTTTGCAGATTCATAAAATTCATAGAATAGGATAGGGCCTGAGCAGGGAGATTTTATGTTTATGTTTTGGCTGTCATACCTGCAGACCATAGACTGGACAACTGGGTGCAGGTTACTAGAGTAAGCAGTAAGGACTGCAGGCAGCATGCTAGGAATAAGAATACAGTTATGGTGTAATAACTGACCTTTTGCATACTTTTGTAAATCAAGGGTTGAACTCATGATAACTTGAATACCTTTCCTGTGTATTAGAATTCTTTTAGCAGAGAAGAGCAAATCATATACCATTTCTGTTTTCCTTACAAGAACAGAAATGTAAAATTTGCTAGTATCACAGACTGAAGCAGCTGTGATCAGAAAATGAGTAGCTGTGTGATTGTATTATGGAATCAGAGGGAGGAAGTGGATCCAGCAGTCAAGACTGAATTAGATGAAAACAGCACATGACCTGTAAGCCAAGCACTGTTTCAGTAGTAAGGTGCAAGGCAGATGGGTGAAGGTGTTCATGTGTGAACACATTTAGATAAGCTATATGCCCAGCCTTTCACGATCATGGTAGGTATATGGCAATATTTATTTATTGGTTTGTTTTGTTCCAGCAAGCATTTGTCTCCAAATCAAAACTAGTCACCATGGACATATCATTGTCCAGTCTTCTTGGACTGCTAACTTGCTATATTGTCCTCTGCTAAAAACTATACAGTGGACCGAATAATGATTGGCTTGAGATAGGCTTACTGCTCATCAAAGTAAAAGATGACATTATGGACTTTAGCTGTTGTTAATACTTAGTGATTTTATCCTTTGTTGTAGCATGAAATGATGCTTGTTATAGTTAGTGTTGTTGCTTGTTAAAAATTGTGTGTGTTTACATTGTAGAGAAGCTGCTGTGAAGGGAGACTGCAGTATTTTCAACAAGGTACATACACCTGCTGGACCACAGTACAGCTACAATTTCAAGTACTGATACAAGCTACTCCCCATTTTACTTTTATTGTGTCACTTTACTCTGCAGTATGCACAGAGGAGACCCAAATATGCAGAAACTACAGTAACAGAATCAGCATTATTATTATTTATCAAAATCAGGCATTTATTTAAACAGGATCTGCAGAGGGATTTGTCAGGTTTGATACTTGTATCTAAGATGCATTTCACCTTATTTAACCCAATGAAAAAATACACCTGTAAACCATGGGGGGGGGTTGCAAGCCCCAGCACTCTCCAAACATAACAAAAAAAAAAGTTTGATCAGGGTACTGTATGGGTACTATAACACCAGATGCAGTTGTGTTTATTTTAATGTTTTTGATTTTTCACATATAAACCACTCTTGGCTGGAAGACTATACACTAGTTATTGCTGTGGCACTAACCATGGAGTTCTGTCACCTTAGTTTCAGCTGGTGAATTGGGCTTCAGGTATCTAATTACAGGCTATTGCAACCTCTTTTGATTACATCAGCTTAAAGAGTGTGGGGTACTGGATCGTTCTCATTTATCATCCATATAGTACAGCAGTTACGGTTCTATAACAGTGTATAAATTAGTCATCTCAGTATATCATTCATATTTGATAATACATTTAATGTGTATGCTGAATGTAGTAAGAGAGCAATTTGCTGTGTTTTCTCCTAGTGTACCTGTGTACTCTTTTTCTAATTTGGACTTTCTGTTATTTGATGTTTAAAGTTCAGTGGATTGCATTCATTGTTTGAAATTAGATGTAAATTTGACTCTGATTATGCCAGTCTTCATTTGGAAGATGGTTACTGACTTATCAGGTAGCAGTAAATAAGAAGAAGGTCAGGATCATAGCAAGTTAAGTACCCATAGTGAGAAGTCAAACAGTTTAGTTGTTTAGAGTCATGGATACACTGTGCACCTGGGTCTGTCTGTACCTGAAGTATGCCATGATGCAGGTACAGTGAGAGCATCAGGTGACATGTCAGCCTTTTCCTCTAGAATAGGACTGTTAGACATCCTTTGTTGTTGGCTTGAACACTGTGCTACCCACAAGCAGGAAAAGTGAGTTTGTGAGAATAATCTGATCTGCAAAAGTTGCCTTTAACACGAATCCTGACTTTTCATGTCATATGAGAGAGACAGAGACAGAAACTATGGTATCTGTGATCACAGTAAAGACTTAACCAAATGCTTGTTTTACTATTTGTTTTACTATTCAGAGAGCGTAGCTTAGAGAAAATTGTGACTAAAAGAATACATGCATTGCAAATACTTATCTTATGGACATTTTCCTGAATTCTTTGTACATCTCAGCAGGTGTTCTAATAAAGACTGCTGCCATTTTCATTTTGAGACATGTATTTAAATAAAAAAAATAGATAAATAACTGCTATTCAACCACACTTCATTTAAACCTCTTTCCACCTATCTGTCCTGCTTCCATGTAAAACATCAATACACTGTCACATTAATTGTGCTTGTTTCTTGTTCTGTGCAGCGTGTGCACACAGAGATGAGAGGGCAAGGGCTCTGTGCAGCGTGTGCACACAGAGATGAGAGGGCAAGGGCGAGGGAAGTGACTAAAATCTAAAATGGTGGAATAATATTTCAAAGTTACTTCAGACCAGAAGCACATAGGTGGTATATATTTATCAAGATTTCATTAAAAAAAAATGCACAAATGGAAAGGAGTGTTGTAGTGCAGGGTGGCCTAGCCCAGTAAGGAAATGCAGAATTCTCCACTTTCTTTAAAGTGTAATATTTTTTAAGGGTTTACAGGCTTCATGTTACATTAAGTGCCTTTATTTATCTATCTTTGTTTACTGGGAAAGTCTGACTAGGGTAAAGCCCTTTCTCGGGGGAAGCCTGAAGAGAAAATCTCCACATGCAACACCAGTTTTGACATATACATAAAATAAAGTTGCATGATAGAAGGAATATAAGATATAGTTATGTGTATGTACATGAGAGAAAAAAATTACAATATCTTACATAAACATCGTTTAGAAACAAAGCATGTATTGAATATTTATTAGCAGATATGTATATGTATATATATGTTTGTGTGTGTGAGATATTTTATTAATACATGTGTGTGTGTGTGTGTGTGTGTGTGTGTGTGTGTGTGTGTGTGTGTGTATATATATATATATATATATATATATATACACACACACACACAAAATGTGTGATTGTATGTATATAATATATATATATATATATATATATATATATAAGTAGGTACTTTTCCATTATCGGGGCATCATTGTTAATGCGATCTTTCAGCTGTAATCCAGTCCCCTAACATGTCCGGTCAATGTCAAAGTAAAAAGTATTACTTTGAATAATTAATTAATTTGTAGAAAATAACTTTTAATTTGGACTTTCACACACATCTGCTTGACACAGGTGTTAAGGTACTACATTACAGCTGAACGATCGGGTAACAGTGTTGACCCAATAAGTTAGAAAGACGGAAAGTATAAAATACAGCTCAGGTAATTTTTTATCTCCTAAAAATAAGATATGCTTTTTACTTATCCACTTTTTTACTAAATTTGTTAATTTCTATACTTTAGTGTTACAGACCACACTACCCTCATTATACTTGAGAAAGTACCTCCCACCAAGCTGACATAATCCTTCTTTTCCCCATCCACTGCCTATAATTTCAAAGGAAAGTGCAGGTTCGACTTACTGATCAGTTAATTATAATTGGCTTCTGAGAACTGCAATTTACTTCTAAGATGAAGGATACTAAAGTAAGATTACTTGGAAATGTAAACAGCAGAGTGCTAGCAGTATCAGCCATGCTGAGTTTACTTATCGGGTGGCATTGCTGTTGCACAGACAATTCAGTTTCGCTGCCTGCTTTAAAACAAAAAGAAAACAGAGATGGGGATATTTTACAATGTTATTTCCATACCTAACTTTTGCAATGGTTAGTACGCAACAAAAAATGAACGCAGGTGGTTCCCCACCAACCTCAATTTAGTCTGCGTTTCTGATTTTGATGTTCGCTTAATGAAAGTAAGGCGCACGCACATTCGTTTCCCAAAGATTATTATTATTAAAAGATTTTTGTAGTTTTAATACAGAAAATGAATTAAAACTTACAGAAAGAAAAAGGAAGAAAAAGCACATCACTATATACAATATTTACACAGATGTCCCATTGTAAAGTGTAAAGTAGTAGGTAAGACTAGAGAGATCACACTGGTCAGCTGTACAGATTTTCACAGAATGTTAGATTTTTGCCTTATATTTTTTGTCCATTTTCATAAAATTGTGGTTTTCTTGAAAATCATTAGTAAATAATTTCAGATTTAAGTCAGAAAATAATAACAAACATTTGAGATTCAGACTTCATACTGTTCAGAAAATTAAAGATAATGCAAAACCTGTTATTCTATCTAATTTCTAAGTGTTGCCCCGATAATGGAAAAGTACTTTTTATATATATTATACATAATATATATATATATATATATATATATATGTATAATATATATATTATATATATATTATATGTAGAGAGAGAGACCACGGTGGTGCAGTGGTTAGCGTTGTCGCCTTCTATGCGGAGTCTGCACGTCCTCCCCACAGTTGAGTGAATTTAAAGACATGCAGGTAGGTGGGTGATGGGCTGGCAATTTGACAACATAAAAATTCACTGCCAATCATTAGCGGACCGGAGTTTTGCTGTGGCAAACCCTAACTGGGAAAAGACGACAGTTTATATAAATATATATATATATATATATATATATATATATATAAACAATCCATGTTCAGGAAAAAGCTAGCACAGGCTGTGAAGGCTGCCAGCCTAGTCAAATAGAACTTGATGCATAATTCTGGCATTTGTAAATATAAAAGTAAAATACAGGCTAGTGTCTTAAATATAAAGAAATGCTGTTTCAACAAAGTGGCAACATTGCCATCTGCTGTAAGGAAAACTAAGTCAAGCATTTCAAATCTTTCTTTTGAAGTTAAAATTATTTCAAATAACAAAATTGTCCGTGTGGAGTTAATGCCCTAGTGCAAACAGCAGAGATCAAGTAAATAAATACACAGCAATAGAGCAAAGCAATGAAGGGGTCCAAAACGCTGATACAAAGTCCCATTAAAAACATATATAAATAAACCACAGTTATTGGTTCTGAATGAACATACATCAAATATATAAAAATGCATCAAATATATAAAAAACTCATAATGGATTGTTTTGTAATGATGTGCTTTATTAAGTAAGTCTTGAAATATAGGTATGCGTTTTAACAATGTATATAGCTTTAAATAGGATCTGCCAGTTTGGCGCCTTTTTGTATATTTAAGAGCAGTAGTTTTTTGGTTAATTTGTATTAAGGTCTGAAGAAGCTATTAAGCGAAAGCGCTCACCTTTTCATGCTGCAATTAAACTTTCGTTTTATCACTGAACAGTGTTGGATTTTGAGTCTTATGGATTTATAGACATTCTGCTTATGGGACTTTGTATCAGCGTTTTGGACCCCTTCATTGCTTTGCTCTATTGCTGTGTATTTATTTACTTAAAATTATTTCAAATCTATCCTTTGATCTGTAGAGCTCTGTGTCAGCCTATCTGAGCTAAAACATTATTTCTGTTGTTTTAACTTAAGGAATAATGACCAGAATTTACATGTGTAATGTCCTTTATTGCTCTAAGTGTAAAATAATGTAAATGCAGTTTCTGTGTGGCTTGGGAACCAGGATGGTGTAAAAGATGATGTAATGTTTAGCAGAACTGCAGTTTCAATTTAACCAGTGAGAACCAGAGATTATTAAACATTTTGATCTTAGACATCTAACTCAGCACTGCATGTTGTCTTAAGTAAGTTATCTTAGAAGTATGTTTTCTTGTAGCAATAGCTAGGAAATTAGAAAAGATTAGAAGTGTTTCTCTGTTATGTCAGAACTGTACTACTGAATTATTTTAAGTTTCTGTGTGATCTCTGAACTTCTGAATAGCACTGTAGTGTAGTAGTATTGTCTTGTGTTTTTAGTATTTATTATTAAATATTTTGAAACCCTTTTCAACTGTGGCTAATTTATGTAGAGATAATTAAGCTCTGGAGTACATTGCATGCTTATAAGTGATCCTGTAATAAGCCCTTCCAATAAGCCTTAAGACTGTTTAGTCACACTTACCATTGGATATTAATATTACACAGTAATAATTGGCACCCTTTTAAGGGTCTTTGGGTAGCTGATAATTATTAGCTGGTGGTGGCAGTAATTACTACCGTATAGTCTGGGTAAAGGGGCACAGCTGTCGAATCTGCATCAGCCTTTCCCAGGAGTGTCTGTGAAGTTGTATAAATACTTATCTCAGAGTGTATGTGTGTGTGTGTGTGTGTGTGTGTCAGCTACTTGGGCAGGGACACGGAGCACTGGTTGGACAGAGAGGGTATTGGAGGTTTTAGCTTACCAGCTAGGCTGAGACCTGGACCCTATAGCTGTGCCAGTGGGGAGTCTTATTGGGGACCTGGGGAACAAGGGAGTGACCAGCCCCGGACTGACTGTGATTTCTGTGTGCTCTTAAGGGAAATTGCACTTTACTATGTGTATCTGTTATCCTTTCCTCTCTTATGAGGCGTCCTCTCTGGTGTTAGTGGTGAGGATTGAGGCTCCTTGATTGCTGGGCCAGGGCACGGGCATCACGTGTGGTGGCAGTGGTTGGGATATCCACCTCACATATTGTGATTTGCAGTGGTTGGGATATCCACATCACATTTTAATTCGTTGGCAAATACTAATTGGCTTGTAGTGGTGTGGGTAGAGTGAATCCTGTAGCTTATGTACAGTGATCTCTGAAGATGTTTTGTACTCTAAATCAGCCATGCAGTGAATACTCAGAATTCAGATCACAATTGTTTTATTTCTTTTGTTAGCTTAGTTAGTCAGGGTGAGCAGGCAGCATGTCAGCAGAGGAGTATGGAAAGCTGACAAGGAGCCAGCTGGTAGAGATGTGCCAGGATAGGGGACTGGTGCATGGAAACCTGACTAAAGCAGACCTGATTGCAGCCTTGGTTACAGCTTCATCAGAAAACAGCATCCAGGAGGACAATCAGACTGACAGTGGAGATACAATATCCTCTGAGAATGGACAGCTCAACCTTTCTGCGAAGGACAGTCAGACTGGCAGTGGAGATACAATATCCTCGGAGAATGGACAGCTCAACCTTTCTGCAGTGGACATAAAAATCCAGCTAGAGCTAAAGAAACTTGAGTTGGAGGTCAGGCGTTTAGAGATAGAAGCTGAAGAAAAGCAGTGTCAGCAGAGACATAAGAGGGAAATGCTGACTCTTTGCCAGAGTCATGGAGGTAATGGGGAAGGGAGAAACTGGACCCCAGAAGCACAACAGGTCAGTAAATTTCTTCCACAATTTAAAGAGGCAGATAATTTTGACAGTTTCATTCATATGTTTGAGAGGGTATGCAAACAGTATAGTGTTGACCAAAGCTTCTGGGTACGGTTCCTGACCCCCTTACTCCATGGTAAAGCTGTAAATGCATTGGCTATAATGCTTGACTCTGTCTGTTTAGATTATACTGCTGTAAAAAAACGTCTTTTAGAATGCTTTAAGCTAACACCTGAAATGTATAGGAAAAAGTTTTGTGAGCATAGACGCAAGGCAGATGAAAGTGTGTGTGAATATGTTGCTGAACTGAGCACTTATTTTCATAGCTGGATGAGTGGATGTCAGGTCACCACTTTTGAAGGGCTGGCAGACCTTTTGGTGAGGGAACCAGCCCTTAGCACTTTGCCTGAGGACATGAGGATCTGGTTAGCTGATAGACAGTGTGCTACTTCAGATGGGTTGGGGAAGAAGGGAAACCTATACTTGGCCAGCAGGGCAGCCCTGCACAAGAAGGGGACCCCACAGTACTGTTCATGGGTGTAAAGGAACCCATGGTGGGCAGCACAGACTGCCGCAACAGAATCTGTTAGTAGCAGGGGAAGCCACTAGTCCAGGTACATGTCGAGGAGCTAGGGTTAAATATTTGGAATGCAACGAGTGGGGCCATGTGGCATACAGGTGTCCACAGAGTCAAGGTGGAGAACCAAAGGTGAAGGAGCCAGTAAGTGGGAAAGACAAAATACCAATAGCAGGTTGTCTTAGGACAACTAGGGTACCAAACTACCACCAGAGGCTATATCCTATTGTAGTGAATGTCAAAGAGGCCATTGCCAAGAGAGAGACAGCCTCTGATATAACCATTGTAATGACTGCAATGGTTACAGAGGAGCACTACTTGTCTGGGCAGTCTACTCAAGTCAGGGCTTTAGGAGGGATCCCATTCCAAATACCTTTGGCTAGGGTTCACCTTGACTAGGAGGGTGGAAAAGGAAGCCAGCAAGTAAGTGTGCTTGAGGATATACCTGCAAATGTCCTGATAGGGAATGAGTTTGATAGTGCAGTACCCTGTGCTTGTGCAGTAACATGCAATCAGGCTTGGAGACAAGCATGTGGGTCTGGTAGCCTGGGAGAGACCCAGACAGACCACACACTTGCAGCCAGAACTGGTGAGGTGGTTACTTCAGGGAGTGAGCTATGCTGTAGCAGTGAGACTGAAAGGGAGCCACAGTTGCTTGTGGGTACTGATGTTCCCTTGGACAGAATGACTGCAAAGGTAGAGGTGAGTAGTAGTACCCAGGCTGACAGTGAGGCACCACTGTCAGAGGATGCCAGACTTCCCGTGGAAGGAGAGATGGGAAGGGTTACAACGAGAGAGTAGATACAGGCTCAGCTCTCAGACCCTACATTGCAAGTCCTGAGGCAGGTAGCTATGTAGTTACCTGATTCTCAATGAAAGGGGGCATCTGTATACTTGGACAAAGGGTTACTATACAGAGAGTGGACCCCTGAGGGAGAGCTAGGAGGTGAGAGAGTACAGCATTTGGTAGTGCCTAGAGCCTACTGTCTGGTGCTTCTAGCCATAGCCCATGATATTCCCTTTGCAGGTCATATGGGCATAAAATATACAAAGAGGCATATTATGCAAAACTTCTATTGGCCTGGAATTTCCAGAGATGTAACAGGGTGCTGCAGGACCTGTGAGCAGTGCCAAAAGGTAGGCAAGGCAGGAGACAAGTTGATAGCTCCTTTGATGCCTTTGCCTGTGATTGAGGAGCCATTTCAGAAGGTAGCTATGGATATTGTGGGTCCTCTGAGTACCTCAAGTTCCACAGGGAAAAGGTATATCCTAGTGGTAGTGGATTATGCTACACGATTCCCTGAGATGATGGCTTTGTCCTCCATTGAGGCAGAGAAGGTGGCAAATGCCTTGTTGATTTTCAGCAGGGTAGGTTTCCCAAAAGAAGTACTGTCTGACAGAGGTGCCAGTTTCATGTCAGACCTGCTGGGTTGTCTTTGGAAGTCCTATGGGGTGAAGCACATGAAGACCACCCCCTACCATCCCCAGAGTAATGGTCTTATTGAGAGGTTAAACTCTACAATCAAGTCCATGCTACAGGCATTTGCAGATGAGTTTAAGAGGGAGTGGGACAAATATTTGCCCCATCTGTTGTTTGCTTACAGAGAGCTTCCCCAGAAATCCACAGGATTTTCACCCTTTGAGTTGCTGTATGGGCATAGGGTGAGGGGACCTCTAGATTTAATTTGAGATGAGTGGGAAGGTGAGTGCGGGTCTCACAAGGAGTCTGTTGTGGCATACGTCTTAAACCTCAGGACAAGGCTCAGGGAACTCATAGGCCTGGCCCAGGAGAACCTGGTAGAAGCTCAACAACAGAAAAAGGTGTGGTATTACAGGAATGCTCGAGCTAGAGTGTATGCTGTAGGGCAGCAGGTAATGGTTCTCATTCCTGTCAGACACAACAAGCTGCAAGCAGCTTGGGAGGGACCCTGCAAAGTGCTAAGAAAGGTAAGTGATGTTAACTACATGGTGGAACTGCTAGGCAGATGGCAGGGCACAAATTGTACCATGTTAACAGGATGAAAACTTACCATGACAGGGAGGCCCTTGTGCTGAGCATTTGCAGTCGATTGCAGGAAGAGTCTGAGGGAGATCTGGTGACTGATCCCCTCAGTGAGGCTCGGGCTGACACCTTGGTGGAAGGAGTAGCAATGTCCCAGCAGTTTTCTCCCACCTAGGTTCGAGAAATCCAAGCAGTGTTGCAAGTATTTGGGGACGTGTTCACTGGGAAACCAGGGTGCACCCACCTAGTGCAGTACCAGGTGGATACATGACCCCAAAGGCCTATTAGGCAGGCCCATTATAGGGTGCCTGAGAGAGTCAGACAGACTCTGAGAGAAGAGGTACAGGAGATGTTGGAACTAGGGGTGATTCAAGAGTGCAACAGTCCTTGGGCCTCCCCAGTGGTGCTGGTGCCAAAGAAGGATGGCAGCACCAGGTCCTGTGTGGATAACAGGAGATTAAATAGTCACACAGAGTCGGATGCTTACCCCATGCCTAGGACAGTTGAGGCCCTAGAGCAGTTGGGTGGGGCTAAGTATCTTACAACCATAGATCTTACCAAGACTTACTGGTAGGTGCCCTTGACTACTAGTGCTAGAGAGAAGTCAGCTTTTGTGACTCCTTTTGGCTTGTATGAGTTCACAAAGATGCCCTTTGGGATGAAGAATGCCCCAGCGACTTTCCAGAGGTTGGTAGATAATATCCTAGCAGGAGCAGGAGGGTTTGCCCTTTATTACCTAGATGATATTGCCATCTACATCCATTCCTGGCCAGAACACCTTCAGCATGTCAGGGAGGTGCTGGGCGGAGGTCTCCTACCTTGGACATAGAGTGGGGAGTGTTAAGATAAGGCCAGAACTTGCCAAAGTGGAAGCCATTCAGGCATGGCCTGCACCTGTTACTAAAAAGCAGGTGAGGGCATTCTTAGGGACAGCAGGGTACTACAGAAAGTTTGTCCCTAGTTATAGTACCA